>NC_051137.1:14309724-14317512 GCF_014839805.1 Manduca sexta | reverse complement strand
AACGTCACCGCTCGGTGCCATGACGTACCACTATAGATTCGGACTTACAGGATTTGCAATGATGGATGTGAAAACGAGATAGTCTCTTCCGGCCTCTGAAAATATGCAATCGAATAAAGAACCTCCTAATTTTTCGAAGTTCATTAAAATGATATCACCACCTCACCACACAGAACTTCAGCCGCGTGAAGATGCAGGTGACCATGTCGCTGTCGTCGCTGGTGGGCACGTCCACCACCTTCAGCGAAGAGTCGCTGCGGCGCGCCCTCAAGACCATCCTGGTGTACGCCGAGCACGACGCCGAGCTGCAGGACACCAGCTTCCCGGAACAGGTCAGTGGGAACACTATACAAACCACCAGTTACTAATGTTATTGTATGCATTGCTCAGTAAATATCATTCATGGTCTTAAAGTTGTTTTAGATTAGCAAGAAAAGTTGTAAAGATAACTTCTACGAGTTTTGCGATATATACAATCATGGCAAGGCGACATGCAAATTTTAAAACTTGTGCTGAATCATATATGTAAGGATTATTGAAATATTGCCGTTAGTGTTAGCGTCTCGAAGTACTTGTCAATAAAATGCTGGGAGATATTCCCTAATATAAACTTATAAAAATCACACATTATGTCCAACTAATCTATATGTATCAACCTAGCTCTGTTAAGAGCGTTTACGTGCCGCGCGTGAAGTCAACTATAGGTAATTCTTCGCAAAATTCACTCACACGAGCCGTTGCGTAGCTGTGTGCGTAGAGTTAGCGCGTCGGCTATCTTTATAGTCAGACCAACCAATTTTGATCTTTTCGCTTTAATTATCTAATTGGAATGTAACTTATGATTTATGAATTTATGATAAATGAAGAATTCTATTATTAAATATATAAGAATTCATCATGAAATAGTTTATATGTATCATTTTGTAATTATAAAAAATAAACATTTTTAACAAATTTTAACGGCAATTTTACAAATTGTTATTTTCACTTTTAAATGCAAATGCTTAAAAATTTAAGCATTTGCATTTAGAAAAAGTACTTTAGTAAAGTGGAGCTCATCATGAAGCCGAAAGATAGGCACCAGAACTCCGTAATCAGACAATAAATCAGGAAAATTACTGTGCTACGATGTTTATAATGGACCACATAATTACTTCCATAGATCTGCAGTTTTAATATTTAGCGTATTGAAAGTTTAAATTAAGTCATTAGAAATTACATATTGGAATTTATATTTTGAGTCAGAAGGTGTATGTAATGAGATGTCATTTTTAGGTGTATAACTAAAAGTGAGAAATAAAAGACTTCTTTTTCGGAAGTTGGTTATATTTTTGGATAGTTTTTTTTAATAGGTATTGCTTCTCAGTGACCTCGATCGATTGTACATCCATGTATAACAATTTACCAGTTTTATATCCATAGTTTTGCATAATATTTGCGACACACGACGAAGCAAAATAGTTGGTTCTGTACTTTTTGACCAACAGCAGTCAGCTTTGACTGTAAGTATGGGAATACCGTCTTTTACATCGCCACAGGCAACATCTTTATCAGTTTCTTCCCTAGCGGCCTCTTGCATCCTGTCCTCTGCAGCTAATTTCAATCATTTAGCTAACTCGTCGTAACATTTCATGTAAACATTTTGCGTTAATATTGGTAAATCTATGGAAGCTAACTGTTCGTTTAAATTTGATCTACCAACTTCAGTCATCATAGCTCCATTCACAGTTCCACGATATACATCCATACTATCAGTATATCTCTTAGCGCTTAAATAGCTTAAATTCCATATTGCACATATTACACTTCATTAAAAATGTTGACTGCAAGCAAACATTCTCTTTCAATAGTTGTAAATGTTCGATACTACAACCTGTTGCTCTGTTGTGGTTATTGAGTGTTTTAATTTGATCCAAAAAATATTGAAAATCTATAATTTTGCGGCTTTTAATAACCTTATTTATTTTGAGTGTAATATCAGGCACGATTACCTAAAAATTAAAAAAATATATAGAATATACTATTATTGTTATCGAAGTTTACGCAAACACTACATACTTAAATAAAACTGCATATGGATCTAGACGCGTTTAATTTATACAAGTATAATGACGCCGAAACCTGCACAGGGTTAAACGTCAGGATAAAATTATATGTAAAATTGATGTGAGCGTGTAAACCTAAACTAGCCCAAATAGTTAAGAAGATAGGTATACTAACTACTACTAGTAGTTTTATTCACTAGCTACATAAATTACCAAATCCCTTATTTCTAAGGTTCAAAGAGGAGAAAGATATAGGATTCCGTCTCTCGTCACTTGAATTTTCTTAACAGTGCGCATCAGTGAACACAAAAACCTTGTTATTTGAAAGTAAGCGTACCTATGCATTATGCAAAAAATCAGCCAAGTGCGAGTGGGACTCGCGCACTGGGTATTTGGCGAGTTGTAAACGTTTTGACAACGGGACAGCAAAGTGATTCTATAAGGCTAAGAACTCACGAAGCGGTTTTTACTCGCGCCCGCCGTGGTTGAAAAACGGCTGTTTTATTTCCAAACTCATGACGACCGGAGATCTGTGCGATTTGTAACCACCGCGGTTCCGATTATGTCCTGCAAACTTGGCGAGCGATTATCGCAAGGCGGGCGGTTACAAGATGGACAGTTAACGGTCAGCTGAGTTCCAGAACGCCATGGACACATATCAGAAACGATCACGATGGAGGAAAATGGCGTCAGATTTCTGTAACCACCCCTCCCCTACCGACTACTGCAGTCGCCCACCTACTAACCACAGAGCGCGCTGGTGCTACCGTGGCCCGCACGATTCTAATAGTTGGCCGCCAATACAGCGGGTACCGCATACAACGCGCACGCCGCGGGCGTAAAACGAGTTTTGAAATGTGCGTTTAGTCCATTAAAAATGTTACAATTTAAGGACCGAATATTGCATTTCTTGGAGGACGCAATTTTATTTTTGGGCCATGTGTGGGGGGTCTATAGAAGCTTAACCTCAAGTTTGTGGGGTCGCCACCCTTATCCCCGGCCGCCATCTTGGAAAAGGGGTGAAAACACTTTTCGCGATATCTCGGAAACTAAACGTCTTACAAAAATTTTGTAAAGCCATCATTTGTAGCAAATTGTTTTGCCTGCAAATATGTTTTTCTCCTTTATCCCCAAATGGTAACTCATACCTTTTCTACCTGCATAACATTCGATAAGTTAAATTTGGTAAGTTCTATGGCAAAGAAAGAGTTAGGAATAAATAAGTAAAGTTGTACGAATTTAACAAAAAATTGTAATAATATATTTACAATAAAAAATCAAAAATAAGTTAAACATTTTGTTTCGACCGGATTCTCATGAGCATTGACGAACCCGGTAAACTTTGGAGCGCTGTAACAGCGATTTAAATGAATGAAATAAAAAAAAATTATAGGGAACAATTTTCCTCAAAAGATCATTTACAAGTTAGTTTGAGGTAATTTTTTGTAAAACGTAAAAAAGTTATAGAGCAAAAAGAAAACTTTTATAAACATTTTCTCACATTTTTGCTTATAACTTCTTTAATTTTAATTTAGGGCAAAAAGTTATATAAACATATTTGTAGGCAAAACAATTTGCTACAAATTATGACTTTACAAAATTTATGTAAGACGCATAGTTTCCGAGATATCGCGAAAAAAGTGTTTTCCACCCTTTTTTACATGATGGCGGCCAGGGTCAAGGGGCGACCTCACAAACTTGAGATTAAGCTTCTATTGACCCCCACACATGTTCTAAAAATAAAATTGGGTCCTCTAAAAATACAAAGCTCATGTAACATTTCAATGGGCTAATTGTTTTAGCTTAAGGTTCCATTTTTTCCTTCAGTAACTATGCTCAAGTGTTTAATGAGTAAAAAAGCAACAACCATAACTACAGACGCATGTTATAACATTAGTACATCAATCTTTTAGCTTTTGCTTTAGCCGAAGTTTCAGCGTTGTTACGTTTCCTTTTCTTGCCTAGAAATAGCTTTACTTCCTATTGTGTCTGAAACATAATAATATAATAATAATTTATAGTAACTACTAAAATTATTGTCAATCATTAAAGAAAAAATATTTTACTTACTAAAGTACTAAGATGTGGCAATCACTGTATACACGTGACTATTTTTTCTACGCACAGCAAAGTCAACTGGAGTCTCGCCGGAGCGACGAGCGATACGTCCTCTCTCTAAAAAGCCTCAAGGCGGACTAATTTGAAACGATTTGCGCGTTGCGTTTTATAGTGGTATTTAAAATATTTATACAAAAATAACAGAACTAATTTTGTAGAATTTTTAAATTGTATGTTTTAAGGAGATGTTCTTCTATTATAGTAATCCAATATTATATTGAATTAAGTAAGATATAGTGATAAAAAAATCATTTAAATGACCAACATTTCTGAAATTTTCGAATTCTTTGAATTTTTATTTCTCATGAATTAAACATAAAAGATATTTTTCTCTACTAACTTTTTCTTCAGGATCTTTTTAGTTAGATAAAAATAACATATTGTTATGTTCCTTAGTGGTTTAAGATATTTTGAGCTTCGAAATAGACGTTCGAAGCGCAAATTTGAAAAACCTCTGTTTAGTAATCATTAAACAATTTACAAATACTCAATAAATCTAAAAATTTTCTCTACTAACTTTTTAGACAACAAAATTTTCTATAATAATTACTAATTCATATGTTTTAAAATAATGTTTTGATGGATAATCCGCCCGGCAGTCGCACAGTAAACAGTGAATACGTTTTATCCGTATAAAATATTCTAAAACTGTGGTCAAAGTGAAATATACTGGGTTTGTGATGCATGGAATTATAGCTTAATTAACAAGCTTTCTCAGGAAATAATTTCTACGAGCATACGTCCACAATTTAGTGAGTTATAAGTGTTTTATTACTTAAAATATTGCAACGCATTCCTAACCTACGACAACTCGCCGCTCGCTCGTTGTGCCGCATTCCACGCTTATCTATCGCCCGCAATACCTACCCCGCACGTGTTTATATTTGCATGCATTTTGTTCGAAAAGATGAATAGACAAAATCATCTAAATTAAATCTTAATGATGAATCAGATAACAATGTTACTTTGCGAAAAAACAGGTTGAGAATGTCAATAATTATATTACTATAGATACCCTAAAAAGAATTTTTGGACGCCGATAAACAGGAAATAAAGTCAGTCATTCAATCTAGCATCAATGGGTTATCTAATCAGATCATTGCTATAACAACTCAATGCGCTGGCTATCAAGAATCGCTGGTGTTCGTGAGTAAGCAATATGACGACCTATTAAAAGAGCTCGCTGATGTTAAGAAATTGCTTGGCAGCACTTCCTCTGAATTAAAATGTATTAAAGATGAAAATAAAAAACTCAAAGAAGAGATTCTTGCTCAAACTACGAGGATTAAAGCATTAGAAGAGGACAGAATGAAACAACAGCAGTGGACACGTTTGCAGAATATTGAAGTAACCGGGGTACCTGAAAACCCGGAAGAAAACACAGTAAATATTATTACAAAAGTAGCACAGCATATTGGGGCCTCAATCGAACCGACGGACATCGAGTTTGCTCACCGGGTGCAGCCGCGGCGCGCAGCGAGCGCCGCTCGCGCACGACCTATCATCGTTCGCCTAAAACAACGTGCTATTAAGGACCGAATTGTAGCAGCGGCTCGTAAACGTCACAACTTAAATACTAAGGAGTTAGGTATGGGGACGAGAGTACTCGGATTTACGTGAATGAACATCTTACGGTAGAAAATAAAATACTTCTAAATGAATGTAAATTAAGGGCTAAAGAAGCCAATTATAAATTTATATGGACAAAAAACTGCCGCGTTTATGTGCGGAGAAACGAGGTTTCGCCCCCCATCCTAATATCTTGTTCCACCGATCTGTCCAAGATCGTTTAATAATGTATTTACTTATACTTGCTGCTGTTAATTTAGTCTACTCTAGTTGCTTATTACACTCACATAATAGCGTTATAAACTATTATCATTACACTACGTATAGCACATCCTTAAACACATTTATACAAACACATTGCACACACACAAAAATACATCACCAAATAAAAAATAGTAATTTAAAAAATACATTGTCTAGTACACATACTCATTTATTGTTAACGTTTCTTACTTTATATCTATGTGCTGATCATTATATTTTAGTCTTTTTCGTAAAGCGAATAATCTATTATGATGGCATACATCATTGTCTTATGAGTAAAGTAAAATCTATATTATTATTAAACTATAAAATATCTTTAGACACTATTAACAGTTCGTATACACATTATTATATTTATGGCTAACAAAGGTAAAAATTTAAAACTCTTCTATCAAAATGTTAGAGGTCTGCGAACAAAGACTAATATATTTTATAATAACATTCTTCTATCAAATCATGATATTATCATGATCACTGAAACCTGGCTCTGTGATGGTATTTTAGATGCAGAAGTCTGTCATGAGAAATACACTATTTTTCGTCGAGATCGCGGGTCCCTTGGGGGCGGTGTTATAATATTGAGTCGCTCTGATTTACAAGCGCAAGTTAGGCCGGAGTACTACCGTACTGCCCTTGAGTGCATTTGGGTCACTATTCCTGCCAAAACAATAGGTTCGACATTTAACCTCCATATAGCAGTAGTTTATATACCCCCTAACACGCAAATACCTCTGCGAACTAAAGAATTAATAGAAATACTCACAACATTTCGTGACGAACACCCTCACGATCATTTACTTGTGGCAGGTGATTTTAACTTATCGTGCCTGAATTGGACATCTGGCCAACCCGTAATTCTTAAAAAAGGATCTGTGGACGTGCAAACTGCAGCATCTGAATTAATATCAAACTTCTCTTTTATAGGTCTTTCACAGTACAATAAGCTCAGTAATAGCAGTAGTAATACCCTAGACTTAGTCTTTTCGGATTTCCCTATAAGCATACAAAAATCGAGCTCAGCGCTTGTACCCGAAGATCCTTACCATCCATCTCTCGACATCACTGCCACAGACCTTTTAATGCCTTTTCTTAAGCCGTGCTCAAAAATGAAATACCAATTTAGACGTGGAGACTATCTTAATATCAATAACTTACTTTCTAAACAAGATTGGAGCTTTATCTCAACTGATCCTTATTTGGATAATATTACAGATCAATTTTACTCAATCATAAATAAAATAATTGATAAGTTTATACCGAAAGTTCGCTGTGGTGGAACATATTCCTGCCCATTGTGGTACAGTAGGGCACTTATTAACTTAATAAAAGAAAAAAGTAAATTGCACGCATCTTGGAAAAAACACAAAAATCAGCTGGATTATGAACTCTTCTCAGAGTTAAGGAGCAGACAAAAGAAATTACAAAAGGAATGTTATGTATCATATACAAAGTTTGCTCAAGAAACAATTAAATCCAACCCTAAATTCTTTTGGAATTATGTAAAGTCTAAGCGCAAAATTGTTCTAATTTCCCCAACAAATGAATTATGGTGCTACGCAAATTGATAACCCAGTAGATATTTGTTCTGCATTCAATGAATTTTTCAAAAGGAACTTCAGTTTACCTTTACAATATTATTCATCACCGTTTTTTAACACTGACAATTTACATTTAAATATAATTCATGACATCTCAATTAGTCCACAAGAAGTTCAAAACTATTAAGCAATCTTGATATAAATAAGGGAGCTGGTTGTGACAATCTACCTCCTATATTTTTTAAAAAGTGTGC
>NC_051137.1:14197224-14304724 GCF_014839805.1 Manduca sexta | reverse complement strand
GCGGGCATGTGCCTGGTCCACGGCGCGGCGCTGCTGCAGCGCGTCACGCACAACGCGCTCGACGAGAGCTGCGCCGACGCGCTGCACCACCACCTCACGCACCACGAGCTGCAGGTCTGAACTCATTCTACTCTGACACACACGGAGGCGGGCATGTGCCTGGTCCACGGCGCGGCGCTGCTGCAGCGCGTCACGCACAACGCGCTCGACGAGAGCTGCGCCGACGCGCTGCACCACCACCTCACGCACCACGAGCTGCAGGTCTGAACTCATTCTACTCTGACACACACGGAGGCGGGCATGTGCCTGGTCCACGGCGCGGCGCTGCTGCAGCGCGTCACGCACAACGCGCTCGACGAGAGCTGCGCCGACGCGCTGCACCACCACCTCACGCACCACGAGCTGCAGGTCTGAACTCATTCTACTCTGACACACACGGAGGCGGGCATGTGCCTGGTCCACGGCGCGGCGCTGCTGCAGCGCGTCACGCACAACGCGCTCGACGAGAGCTGCGCCGACGCGCTGCACCACCACCTCACGCACCACGAGCTGCAGGTCTGAACTCATTCTACTCTGACACACACGGAGGCGGGCATGTGCCTGGTCCACGGCGCGGCGCTGCTGCAGCGCGTCACGCACAACGCGCTCGACGAGAGCTGCGCCGACGCGCTGCACCACCACCTCACGCACCACGAGCTGCAGGTCCCGTACCACGATAAACTAACATATCAAATAGCGGAACCCCGACAACATCCGACACTTCACAATTGTAAAATATAGGAAGATGTTTTAACATTGACTTTTCAGACGACCAACCCCTCAGTCCAACCCGTGACAATGAAGGTTGCAGAGTCTTCGAGACGTCGGAAAATATATATAACCGCGATAAAATCAGAAAAAAAGTCGATGAGACCTCGCGTTTGTGTAAAAAATTCAATATTATCACTACATCACGTCAGTGAAATTTTAAACCAATCTTTACTGATCTGAAGTTAGCCACTTCACACGCATGTATACTCATCAATATATTATCACTACGTCACGTCAGTGAAATTTTAAGCCAATCTTTACTGATCTGAAGTTAGCCACTTCACACGCATGTATACTCATCAATATATTATCACTACGTCACGTCAGTGAAATTTTAAGCCAATCTTTACTGATCTGAAGTTAGCCACTTCACACGCATGTATACTCATCAATATATTATCACTACGTCACGTCAGTGAAATTTTAAGCCAATCTTTACTGATCTGAAGTTAGCCACTTCACACGAACATCTATGTTACTCTCATCAATATAAATATGATTCAACTAATGACTAACTTCAGACTATAAATTTATATTATTATTATTTTTATCCAAATTAGAATAAATTATCTCTAGGCGCTGCTGGAACATGCAGCGAGCGAGCTGATGACAGCCGGCATGTACGAGACAGTGAACGAAGTGTACAAGGTCCTCATACCCATAGCGGAAGAGAACAGAGATTACAAGAAACTGGCCAACATTCACAGGTATAGTTCATGACCATTTGATATTGGAGTATATAGGGTTCTTATTTGTTAATTGTATGGTAGTCACAACCTTAGCGTATAAATTAAACTCAAGAATGGCAGTGTATAATTATATTCAAAGTTCCAGAGTACGTTAATACAGTGATGTACTTAGATGGTAATAGTAACAATTTAGTGGACGTACTGAGTTAACAAAGGTGCACGTCGCTTTAATATGGGAGGCGTGGTGTAACGCAGCATTCCGGCACAACTACAGACGTGCACTTATACAGCTGCGCAAGTGTGTGTCCCTACAGAGTACGCTTTTTTATTACGTTATTTGGGTTTAAAAACACTTAAATCGCCAATCCAATGTGATTTCAATTAGTCGATGCACCATCGTTCTTGTAAGTAATTGGTTAAATGGAAAGCTATCGATGTAAGTGCCTACGGTTTTGCCTTTATCAACTGTCAAGGAGCTGCATGCTATCACTGTTATATAGTTTAAAACAAATGTAATTCACTACCTTAGCACTAAGTGACCTAACTCATAAACGATACATTTTTAGATTTTATTAAAATATTACCTTCAAAAGCATGCTCTATAACCTTGTGACGAGGAAAAGACAAAATTGTGGAATAGAAACAGAAATTCTAACTTCAATGACCGCCCAATTCACTGCCTTCTATATTTTCTTCAAATCTTTTTTATTCATTTCCCGCAAATCGTGTTTTTGAGCTAGGTCACCTTAGTTCTAAAGGCACGGTATATTGAATGTGTGAATTTGTCGTGTAGCAAGTTAAACGAAGCGTTCACTCGCATCGAGCAGCTGCACGGCAAGCGCGTGTTCGGCACCTACTTCCGCGTGTCGTTCTACGGCGCGCGGTTCGGCGATCTGGACGGCGAACAGTTCATCTACAAGGAGCACGCGCTCACCAAGCTGCCGGAGATATTCAGCAGGCTCGAGGTGATGTACACCTTGTGCTATTGACATAAGAGCTAAATCTTTAGGAAGACATTGCTAGAGAAATTAATTTGCCCTTCCGTTTATATCGTAAGATAAAGGTGGATAAGAAGTCGCTGGAAACGATTTAATTCAGCAAGTACTAGAGAAACCCCAGAGTAGACCTTACTACGAGTTGTGATTATAGTACTATCTTGAGATTTTGACAATAGGCGAGGGTTTATAAGATAAAGATCCGTGTGTTTGAGAAAAAACAAAAGTGTTGAAAACCATTAAAACTCTATCGATGGTACTAAACCCTAACATGCATACTTTTGTAACTACCCTCCGCAGAACTTCTACGGGGCTCGTTTCGGCGCCGACAACGTGGTGATCATCAAGGACTCGAACACGGTGGACGCGAGCACGCTGGACCCGGACAAGGCGTACATACAGATCACGTACGTCGAGCCGTACTTCGAGCCGCACGAGCTGCGCAAGCGCGTCACGCACTACGAACGGAATTATAACATCAGTTAGTATTGAGTTGTTTTTTTTTTATATTTAAAATACAATAAAGTTATTGATGTTTCCTATAAAATATTGAATGAAAAGAGTGTCGTCATTTTGATATTTAGTGAATTTCTAGATATTGAGATATTTAAAAGCTTTTGGAGAATATGCATTCACCGAGGCTTTGGGGTTATATTTATCCAGCTACATTCAATATTGAAATGTCCAAAAACCGTCAAAGGAGATTGACTCCATTGCCTCTGTAGTACCTGAAATATCACAGAGGTATAATAATATATATGAAGCGGCGATAGCCTAGTTGGGTGTGGAACGGACTGCCAAGACGAATGTCCGCAGGTTCAAATCCCAAGGGCACCCACCTCTGACTTTTCTAAAAAAATCTGTGTGTATTCTTTGTGAATTTATCGTTAGCTTTAACGGTGAAAGAAAACATCGTGAGGAAACCTGCACATCTGAGAAGTTCTCTATAGGAATTTCGAAGGTGTGTGATGTCTACCAATCCGCACTAGGCCAGCGTGGTGGACTAATCCCTCTCAGTAGTAGAGGAGGCCCGTGCTCAACAGTTGGCAAGTATATAATACAGGGCCGATATTATTATAATAATATATAATGAATGTGGAACACGTATGTGTATGTGTGTGTGCAGAGCGGTTCATGTTCGCGACGCCGTTCACGGCGGACGGGCGCGCGCACGGCGACATCGGCGAGCAGTGCAAGCGCAAGACGCTGCTCACCACCGCGCACCACTTCCCGTACGTCAAGACGCGCATACAGGTACCTCTGCAACTACAACTAGGCACGACTGTCTACAGTACTCCTCTACTGTCATACACTCTCACGGATTTATTGAGTCTTATTAACACCTATTACTTAGATCTCTCGCACTATACACCCCTGAGGATCGATATCTCTGAATAAGTCTTGGTTGACATAATAATAATTATCGATAAAACCTGAAATCATATCGATATTTTTTTTGTAAAATCGATATTTCTCATAAAGTAATTTTAACGGAATTTTATACAGTTCTCATGTAACATTTCCAGGTGGTACAGAAGACACAAATAATCCTATCACCGATCGAAGTCGCCATTGAGGATATACAGAAAAAGGTAATACTTTGACTGATAAAAAGCAATATAGATAAACCCCCTTATTCATAGACGTTTTTTTTTTTTATCTAAGGACGAACTAAAACTGTGATAACAAGTCTGTTTCTCAGTGCTGACGACATGGCAGCCTCGCAGTGCGTAGACATAGGGCCGTTGTGATTGGCTAATATTGAGATACAACAATTAGATAAAAAACGTCTATGAATAAGGGCGTAAGTATCTACATCCAATCTACTTCATCGATTTAGATGCGATTCCCACCAGCATCAAAGAAGTGAATATACGGGGACTGCAAAACCACCGTCTCTCTGTCTATTCGCGCCGTCTTCTTGCACATACAGACATACAATGGCGATAATTGCATGCAAGTTTAACGTGCAAGTGTATCTACAGCAGTCACGTTACTGTTCCATTTTACTGGCATGTGTATCTCTGCCTTTACAGAACCTCTTGAGGATGGACTATGTATGACATAGTATTTGGAGGATTTAAATCGAAAATGATTGTTAGTCAAAATGCTTTGTGTCTTCCAGATAAATGAGCTGGCAGCGGCTACCAGCCAGGAGCCGGCCGACCCGAAGATGCTGCAGATGGTGGTCCAAGGATGCATCGGCACCACCGTCAACCAAGGACCGCTGGAATTGGCTCAGGTAAAACTGATGACACCTAGAGATATTAATTTTATTTTCAATACTGCAAATAACAATTGTATATGCATGCTGAACTGTTAATACTAGGAATATTAGTGTGATTCAATTTTATACACATCACGGCTTTATCCTTGAGGGATAGGCAAGGGTGGTACCGGAACACTAATTATCACCACGTGTGTTCCGTTCCATGATATGACAGAGCCTATCGCCATTTCGGATAAGATTTCAGATTCTGGGCTTATGCTGAACTTAAAACCCTAAATATGACTTTTCCCGACCCAGGATTTGATCCTTAGACTTGAGGGCAGTGGTGTCAATGCGCACGCAATACAACTGCGCCACTGAGACAGTTTATCAACTTTAGATCATTACTAAATTAAAGGCATGCAGAAATCCGTATGTTATTTGTATTCATACTGTTTTTTTGTTGACTTCTAGGTGTTTTTAGCTCCTGTGGCCGAGGGCACGCAACCACCCACGAGGTTAACTAACAAACTGCGACTCGCGTTCAAAGACTTCTCTAAGAAGTAAGTTGTCCGTTGAAATAGAAAACAAAATACGGTTTTCTATCAAGTGACGTTTGTATCATAAGTTTTCTACTGCTAAAGAATGTTCGAGTTATCTTACTTTAAAATATTTATCATTTATTATGTTGTATCAATTACCAATTTTGCACCACCCTCTATAGCTTTCAGAAGTATATATTATGAATATGCAAATAAAATTAATTTGTTATACAGCGCATCGGCTAAGCACAATATCATATTTTAAAAACGTATTCATCTCACATATTGATGTAACATTTTCCATCAGATGCCACGTAATGACTGACGTGCATTGTGTACAGATGCCAGGACGCGTTAAAGAAGAACAAGAACCTGATCGGCAGCGACCAGCGCGAGTACCAGCGCGAGCTCGAGCGCAACCTGCAACGGTTCTCCGAACGGCTCGCGCCGCTCATACAGGCCACGCCCTCGCACGTCGCGCAGCTCAGGTACACGCACGCACGCACACACACATGAAGATACACATGCATAGACTTCAACTTATACACTATTGATGCGCTTGTGTTCTCACAGGCCAGTATTTTACACAACCAATACACTTCTTCATACCTCATTTCTTTCAACTACTAAATGTCTCCAAACTTCAACCGCCACCTACATTTTAAAATATTGTTTCTGGTTAGTAGTTTGAAAAATATGTCTTTAAGAACCTCTGAGAAATGGTAAGCGACTAATATGAGTTTAGAACCCTTGAAAACTGGAATGCACACCTACCTGGCTTATAATTGTAACTTTTAATTTCATCGCACTAAGACTTATTTTTACGCGTTCTTATTAGTCGTTGAACAAAATTATTTATTTCATTGTATGTTTACAGCAACGGCCTGAGCAAGCACGACTACAAGTATCAAGCGTAGAGCGACCTGCCACCAGCGACCACATACCACCGTATACCACTTATGTACACGAAGGCGCGTCACATTCAAGTCCCACTCATTTCACTACTGCTGGGAACGAGCCTCAACTACTAGTGGATCATGAGCCATGCTTGTAGTTAATTTTCAAAGCACATAGATATATGTTCCGTGGTATGTAGGTTCAGTTATAGATAAATAGTTCTTCAACAGAGGCATCATTCTCTATGACAGTGTGAATTCTTAACGTGGCTGTATAGTCTTGATTAGCTTGGAATGGTATACAATATGCCCATTTCAATAGTCATAAACATATGAGTTTGTAATGTGTTTGTTATGGACTGTAGCATGGCATATAGAGTTAGCATCCACTACGAATTGGTAAATTTTTAAAGAACTGTTCCCTTGTAGAATTAAGACAATCTTTACGTTTTAGGATCTACGGGCATTGAAAAATAACTTCTTGTTTAATTATTCGGATATAGATACAATATAAAAATAGTATAATATTCGAATAATATAAAGCAGAAGTTTGAACATAAAATCCTATAAGGTTGTGTATCCATTAGTTTAGACTATCGATTTTGATGTGGCTTTCATTCTTCGATTTTTATTATCTTCTTAATTCTTTAAGGTAAGTGTAAAATACGTTAATATTTCGCCCGTAGTAATTTACAGTATAATGAGTGTGGCGCGTTTTATCATCGTTTTCAATAAATGGTCTCAAATCCTTTTTTTCATTCATCGCTTCATTATTCATGGTTTCTTTTCGGAATGGGATCGAAAATTATGATTGAGGTTTATTGAAAACGAAAAAGAATATCGACACCGATTCTTCTGTACCTCAAAAGCGAAGAAAATTATACGCCAAAGAAATTTTAAAGATTAGGCGAAGATACTAATCTGGAAAAGTTTAACATTCGGATTTATTTAGGGTTCTATTTTAACTTAATATTTTAAAAAAAATGCTTTAGAATATTCTAGCAATATGTTTAATCAATGTAAAGTGATTTACAATTCACGATACAAATTTGTTCAAGAGTTGCATTTATATAGCTTCTTTTGTTTCTAGCAATTTTGATGTTTTCGGAAGGAAAGTTATTATATTTATTGAGTAGATGGCAAGTAACAAGCTGTAGTGGCAGTTGACCCATCGCAAAAACCTGTTATAATATGATCGTGGTAAGATATCTTTTTTATTTATTTATTTATCTTTTATATCCGCCCGCATAGCGACCACCGTACACTAGGTGTTACATCCCGCCATAGTGGCCCACGTAAGTGTGTCGCGTTCCGGAATCAGCTTGTGTATATTCGGTTCCAACAGGCCGGCATAATTGTGTCGACTGCCGAGGGATAATCAGCTCTCGTCAGTCGACTTTCTGTTGAACCTCACTCCACTTACCATCAGGTGCAGTGTTTGTATATAAAAAATTATATAATTGTTCGCAAGATTCTGTACTTTTAGTCATAAATTAAAAAACTTTAACTATCAAAACAAAACCTTCCCAAATAAGTAAACAAGAAACAAACATACTGTGGATATAATAATTTTGTTTGGGGATCTTGCCACTGCAGTTGCTAAGACGTCGAATAGACATTTGTAATGTATTTTATAATTTTAGATAATATTCTTATGAATGCTTATAATTTATTTAGGGACCACGAAATAAACTAGATGTTATCTCTGTTCCGCAACGGCTGTGCCGATTTAGAACTTCTATAATCAAATCTCTATATTTTGCAGTCAAGGCATTTGTGGCAAAAAGAACTACCCAAATATTTTACTATTTATTGTCGTATTTTGTATATTTTGGTATATTAGCCTTTTAAGCTGGCTTGCACAACCTCTCACAAATATGAATAACACTAAATATGTTTTAATCATATTGTTGTCTTCGTCAACTCTTAATGTATGACAGTGACAGCACGAAGTTTTAAATGTTTAGCGCAAAACATATTTAGTAAGTCGTTGTGCAATCCAGCCTTAATGTAATAAGTGACTATTCATGCAATAAAAATTTAATCAGTGCAATTAGTTCAAGTTTCTGATCATTCCAACTCAAACCTTACATTTGATTATAAATTAAAATTTTCTATAACTCAATATAATCAGTATTCTTTTATATTCATAAGTGTGTTTGTGTTGAATGTGTAGGATTTTGTCGCTCATGATGGGCAGTATTTTTTTTACATTTAAACTAGAATAGTCTTATAAACATCTTTTGTCGCATTATAGGAATAAAATGAGATGTATTTAATATTACTACCACCTTAGGCCACAGTTCATGGCAAAATTCTAAAATTTAAAGGCCATATCTGCCTTGTCACAACGCTATTTTTCAAATAGTGTAATGTGACTAACGGCTGGCTGATAATATAATTTTAATAATCGGGCGAACTTAAAAATACAGATCCATGGAGTTAATATGTACTACGTACACCTGGAGAGCTGACTGATGCCGGAAAAACGGTCTCGAAAGAGAATACTTTTTGGTAGCTGTGTCCTTGTCTAATATGGTGACAATGAAACATTAAAATATAGGACAAAATTATTTATTGTTATATAGATTAGACTTACCGTTTTAATTATAAATGCGATAAAATTTGCTATTGAGTATTTCCGTAGGTAGAGGCCCAGGTATAACGTGTATATTAATAGTATTAACTTAGTGCAAAGAGTTTTTTTTTTTTTTCTATTTTTAATTAGGGGCTTTTATCCAAAGGTGGCATGTCAGTCCCATCGTATGTGCAAAGAGTTACAGAGTAGCGCTCAATTTTGCGGCAGCGCAACATACACGACGGGTCGTCCACAGGACCGGTGAAACAAGACAAGTAGCAGTAGAAAATACGGAAGCTTTTTATCTATAAAAGATTTCTAAATCTGTAACCAATATTTTAGGAAATAAAACACAATGGGTAACCAATATATAATATTTATTGCTTGATTCTTCTTTTTTGTTTTTTTTATTGGGCGGTTCACCAGAAATTTCTACATCATCCTGTTTACTAGAAGGTCCTCTTCGTTCATAAGAAGTTCCTACTACTGTGATATGACTAGAAGATGAAGTATGTACAAAACATACTCCTTTCAACTTTTGAATACGCAGAACTGTAATTTTGTTGCTTTGTGGAACTATCTGTAACATAACACTAACTTTAGATATGGAAAAAAATTACGTACTATTTTCTTGAGAAGGTTGTACAAATTATGATATTATAAGGTTTGACAAATGGATATAACAAAATTATAAGCATTCGATTATATGAATTTGACTAAGATTAACTTAAGATTCATAATATAAAATGCATAGAAACATGAGACATCCCTTGAGCTAAATTGTATGATGTACAGAATAGTAACTTGTGCATTCGCAACATATTAGATTTATAATATATGAAAGTTTTGGTTTATAATATATGTATGTTAACACAAAATACTACCTTAGGCCATACTGGAAGGAACTGCTTGTGGCTTTAACTTATTCTTAGCTACTGTTAAATACGCATCATCAGTAAAATGTAAGCTACAAACACATGCAGTTTTTGTCACATTAGTGTCAAGGTTCATGGCATCAACCCACAAGGCCCTCCACTCTTTATTAACTGGAATCCTGAAAAAAGAACGCGCAATTTAGACTATAATATTATAACTAGTAATGATGCATAGTTTACGTGTTAAGACACACTTTGTGAGAAATTAATCCAGACAGCAAATGTTAATTTATTAATAAATATGGTGTTTACTGCATTCGCATCTTTAGATGACATAGCAATGCTATATATTTGTCTATAGCATGAATGGGCCGATAAGGTGAAGTGACAGTTTGCTGTTAAGAAAATTAAGTACAAAAATCATTGAGCTGACATATTTTAGTGTAATAAATACATCACGTGACGATTCTTATAAAGACATTGCAAAATTTTAATTTTTTTACCCTTTACTTCTCATATCAAACATTATATAAGCAAAGATAATAGGATAATCTTATCCCACTATATAAAAAATATGGTTATACTATTCACAATTTACCAATAAAACTTACCTATGAAAGGATATTCCACAACCTGGATAGGATTCTTGCTTACATCCTCTTACAACACAAGTATTCACCATAATTACGCAGTACCTTCTACGATTTAAAAAAAAAGCTAGCTTAAAAGTTATTCAATCCTTCTTTATCGTCAAACCACAAATGTAAACAAACGCCATTTTGTTCAATAGAATTCATTCATTTTTTCAGTACACGGTGTTGCCGAAACGTAAACTACAATAACTTCTACTATACGACTGCTATAATAATTCCATTTATTAAATTTGTAACATAATAAAATATAGGATCTAAGGATTTAAGCAGACAATATTATTTTATTTTATTTTTTATTACTGTTGCCTTATATAGATTTTTTATTTATGTACTAATACTGCCATTAATATGATTAATTTAGAAGGCAATGAACGTTGGCAACATGTGCGAGAGGGACACGGCTACCAAAAAGTGATTCTCTTTCGAGACCGTTTTTGCCTTACATCTATTGCTAATGCAAAATGAACTTTACGTTATAGGCATAAAATATCTTTTCAGTATTAATGTCAAACGTAGTAAGCTCTCCAGGTACATATTAACTCCATGTACAGATCTGTTAGGTCTGGTTAACAACCAACGTTAGCAATTAGAGCATAACAGCTTGGTTGCATTTGAATACAGCATTCTTCATTTCTATAACAAACATTTGAGTGCTAATATTGAAACTTTGCAAACAAGTATTCTAGTTATATCCTATAAGGCTAGCGTGGGCTGAAAACGATCAAAACAAAATTGTAACTCGTAATCAATCGATTTTACAATTTCGTACGAATGGTGCGAAATGTAACGATGTAATCATTAAATAAAACTCCGATACTATTTACGAAAATTTTATTTTACCTAATATTAAACACGATACGTCATACGCGGACCGTTCCTCGTCTCAGAACAAAAATATAACCTTCCATTGCACAAGGCAGGTCGGAGAGTTTGTTTACGGACAAACTCGCCCTAATAAAACTATCTTAAGATACAGCCTAACAAATTATCTTGTGCTACGTAAACAAGATTCAGTACAATTACAGTTTGCGTTAACTTTGCCCCTCTGATGTCATTAGCAGTTATTGTCGATAACTATGACAGCCGGCACGAGACGTCGAGGGAGGAACTTCAGAGCGGCATAGTTTATCGCGAACTTGAATGTATTACAAATAATGCAGTTTAGTTTGACGTCTGGGCTTTCGGTTACAAAGTGATACGCGCATACATATTTAGTAATAACAAATACATTAACAAATATAGATAGTACTTTCCACCATATATTATGCATGTTAGAAACTTGTCCGAATTAAAACTTACGCCGTGGTGACGTATTCTCATTTGTAGAACAAAGCAAAATTATACAACTAATGTTAATTAAGATAATGATTAGGCGTGTTGTCAACATGTTTTTGGTAACGCAAACACTATGGAATACATTACAAAAAACTTATTCAAATGTGCAAAGCCAGTTATATTATATAACTTCTTTATATGTATTATGGCTTCCACCGTGCACTGGTTTCGCCATATAAGAATTGGAATAGCAGGTTTAACCATTAAATACGAATTTCAAGAAACTAATAAGTTCATTATAGTCTCTATATTGTCTTTTTTCTATGAATAGTAGACATTAAATAGCTGCAATATGCTTTGTGTAGTCCACTGTACCCTCTGTAACTATAAAACTGAGAACATATGCAACTTATTGAATTTACTTACAAATTATGTTTTACAAATGAGTTTTATAATCTTCCATTAAAATCGACCTTTTATAAAGTACAGATCATTTCCAGATCATTTTATTTTCAATCCAACGCAAGAATGACCAATCGGTTATGACATGCTAACAAATGTCTTTGTTATTGAAAATGAGTGCAAATAATCCAATCTAAAGTTTATTTATGTTCAAACAGTAAACTGTCATTTGTTACAACTCAGTCTACCTCTTAGTGAATAAAGATGGATATGTTTACATACAAAGACCCAACATTTTTCACATCTTACTTGTGAAAATTACACTACTTATTAAGCAAAGCAGAAAATTAAAAATATATGTCAATGCTTGTAAAAAGAGCTGCAAATGTAAGACCACCACTGTAAGACACGTTATGCATTAGTTTACGTAGATCACGTCAATATTTGCCTGTAACCATAACATAAATTTAACAATCACTCATTGCTCTATCGACGACGCTCGAGTACATACGGTAAAATTATGCTAAAATTGACACTATTTTTAAAGACCAAATCCACTCAGCTTCAACTCGACTACAATAAAGGTGAAAAGTTGGACGACATTCTTGTAGAATGGTCTAAATGTAGTCAACATATTGGTCTAAATGTAGTCTTGTGGATACTGAGAGGGATTGTTAATGTAAATAACAATTAAACTACGAGATGAGTCGGCCTTAAGGCGCTTGAACTGTGAAATCATTGTAAGATCAACGCTCACCACTAAATCTAACGGTTTTATTCATAAAGTAATGGCCAATTAAAGGAACATCCACCTATCTAAACCCTGTGGTATTATATATTAGCGGTTCAATAAACTCTAATGAATGATTTGTATTAGAAAAATATCATTTGAAACTTAACACTGTGTTACCTCAGGGTGTCTAAGAAGGCAACTCTGACGCTATAAATTATATTATGTGCCTAACCTAACAAATTCAGTTGTTATAATTAAGTTATAAAAATACTTAATATTAGTTTCATATGCTTGTATTCATAACCTAAGCGACCTACTTTAAACACCCGAGTTTAACGCACTGATTTCAGCACCAAATCAATTATCAACATAGCAGCCCGCGACACGTCAGGTATTGTTGCATGCGGTCAACACGAATTGTATTCTTCAGATTGACAAATACTCGGTATGTTTTGTCGTACTGCTATCCAGTTTTACAAGCTGAACACGTGCCGTCGCATTAGTGTCGTACTTCCTAGAACAAATGCGCCGCAATAAACAGTACCTAACGTGGTATACCTAAACTCGAGACTCGCTGCAACTGATGGACAGCACGCATTTCATGAAACCCGAATACATAAGGTCCACAGGTCTGACGCTGAGCTGCATTTCTCGCTCGAAAAAACAAAACCATTATCATAACTATAATCATTTACTTAAATTTTAAGCATTGTACCAATTTGCTTCACAATATATTTATCTTAATGTCTAGTATATTAGTATAACTTTACCGATGTAGGTCGCGCGGCCGACCTCACACACACGGAACGCGTAGAATCCAGTCGTCACAGAAATGCACCAGTACCTCTCGCACAGTAACCTAACTTGCACAATCACTCCGTTTCAGAAGGGGTGTGCCACGTTAATCGCTCCTCGTAGAAAGCGATCACCTGGAATGAATATAAGAAAATGAATGTAAGAGATTCTGTCTCTTACTATAAACTATTCTGCAAAATATTTTTTATATAGTTACATACACGTAAGTATGTACATCCCAAAGTTTGTTATAACTATAACTAGACTCAGATGGGTGGGAGATGACATCATGGGTGTATTTGTTGTTCCCTTTCCTACCTCTCTAAGTATAGAATATTGTGTACCTGATAAAACATTCTTTATTATGGCATCCTTTTTATTTTTTACGATTAGATTTATATTAAATACTAATTCGATAAATCATATTGATTAAAAGATTTTTTAGACCTCAATTTTTCTGAGTTGATTTAAGAGATTTCAATCAGATTCGATTCTAAACTCGATCTTTTTCGGACAGAAACGCCATCCCTAATATTTATCTCACCTGTTGTGGACATTTGACATTGGCTACTTTGGCTGGCACGAGTTCCGCTTCATCTGAATCAGCCCATTTTACCAGGAACATCAGCTCCCCTGTCGCGTCGGACGCACCTGTAATTACACAGGACATTTAATTAAATATTATGCATTTCTTGGTAGTATGTGAAACATTATTGGAACACATTTATAGAATTTTTCAATCTAGTCTAGAATTTCATATTTTTATCAAATTCAAAATCACTTAGTAAAAACATAAATAAGGCACAAAATACTTGTCAGTGTCATTTATAAAAATTGATTACAATGCATAACTTTAAAATTAAAAAGATATATCCCCATAATATAAAAAAATATATATAACTTAAATGATGTTGCAGTTGGTTAAACATGCTACAGTAGTTTACCAATAATTTTCTCAGCCTTGAGTCCCTTGTCAAATCCGGACTTGCTCTTCTCTTCCTTGCGTTCCCGTTTGCTCTCTTTGTGCTCGTCGACTGAGGAGACGCTGGTGGCGCGGCCCTTGCGCCCCGAGCTGGTGTCCTCGCTGGAGTCACGCACGCGCTTCTTACCTCGGTCCTCGGGCTTCTTCGATGTTTTTGACTGTAATTCAACAATTCATATACTTAATACTGTGTGTATTGTATTTTTAATATAATTTATATTGTGGTTACTTTATGATGATATGTTATGATATATTATGGCCACCTAATGGTAAGTGGTCAAGGCTAATGAATCTGAAAAATAATCATGAGAGTCTAACATGCCTTTCAAATGACAGGTTATGGAAGAGGGAAGAGATGAAAGTTTATAAATGATGATCATTGTAAAAGACAATTCTACACTACAAAAATGATCATTCTTATAGTGATTTGTATCAGACTTCACTACACATTCTAAAGTTAAATAAAATTCGGCAATACCTCCTTCTCTTTCCTGGCCTCTTCAAATGTCTTAATGAGTTCCTCACAGTCTAGGTTCTCCACGGGCTCCCAAGTACTCTCCTCTTCCTTATAGCCTTTCCATTTGAGTAAATATTGGATCTAGAATATACATGAAAATGGTGGAATAATATTAACTGTGTTAAAGGAAAGAAGTGGATGAAGGCCCATATTATGTAGCAGCACAGTATATTAATTATAACTTTGATTTGTGTTGTCTCCCGTGTGAAAGTCTTGGGATAAAAATCCCGTTATATATTTTCCCAGAATAATAAGTAGCCTATATCTTCCTTAGTATCTCAAACTATCTCCATACCCAATTTCATCAAAGTTCCTTAGGTAGATTTTGAGTTTATCACATTCAGACAGGCACAGAGATGAATTTGTTTTATGATATAGCTTATAGCCTTCCTTGATAAAGGGGCTATCCAACACTATAAGATTTTTTCAACCAGTAGTTCCAGAGATAACTGCATTCAAACAAACTCTTCAGCTTTTTATAATAAGTATAGATAATAAACTAAATAATTAATTAGAGGATAAAACACATAACTACACAAAATATGTGCATAATCTGCATATTTTTGTTTAATTCCCGCTATGTAACTAAAAACCTCTCATCATAAAACAACATGAGAAAACATATTTTTATACCATTGTGTTTGTGATGTATTGTTCTTCATCTGTTATGACTAAGGTACACTATCAATTAGCAAGCAAGGCTTAATGAATACAAGACAAAAAGATGGCTATCTGACTTGAATTCAACAGCCCCCACAGCTTAGGAGTAGGCAATTTTATTTTTATCTACTTCTTGTATTGGTTTATATCAAGTAGGTAGAGAAAAATGTTATTAACATACATTTATCAAAAAAATCATAGCATTCAAAATTGTTGCAAAATAAAAAAAAGCGGAATTTTATATTTATAATATGCTATACATTGGTTCCGTAAATTTATAACCTCAAGGTTTTGTATTTTGTAGTACAAAATAAGTGCATACGGATAGCTAATGAAAACTATTAAAATAATGTTCCGTAAATTAACACACAATGAAATTGGCGGGAGACTCCTCCCATAACGTGAAGCACCCGGCAAAACCTGGAAGCATTCCAGGTACCAGATAACCCTGCTGGCGATTGCCGGTCGGTTTACCTATTGATTCTATAGAACATCAAGCGACAACAAACAACATAACGATACAAGGAAACAGAATAATCACGTAAAACTATAGAAAAATGCTATTATGTACAATTTGTAACCAGAAACTTTAAATTTAAAATACAAACCTTTCCCTTGACAGTGCGTTTGTCCAGAACTTTCTCAACGACGTACTCTTCCTCGGTAGAGCCATCACTGGCGTCAGTTTTTTTATCTTTCTTGCCCATTTTATGTAGAATTAACAAGAATTTGGAATGCACGCCCGACGCAGCGTCCTTCTGAAAAACCACCAAAATGGCGCGGCACAAAATAAATATGGCGGGTAGAGGGTTACTAGCGTTGGATTTGTAATAATTCAGCTCAACATTTTTAAAAAATACTGTTATTATTCATGGTCTTTCCATTGGTCTTTCCCAGGAAAATATAGAAAATTCAAAAGTGCATGTATACTTGATATTTTGCAAACTGTAGCATTCATATAACAGAATTTTAGAAAATAAACATAATATGACTTGTTTGACGGCAATAATTTTTATTAGAAAGTACCATACTATACCTAGCTTATATCCACCACTCTAACTCCTATAAGCTAGGGGTGGCAGGTACGCATTTTATGACACGGAGAGGTGAAGCTTGGCGACTCTCGGGAAGCACTAATAATTAGTCTTAACTTGCAACGCAATTAATTAAATAAAAGAATAGGAAGAAGTTTCCAATTCCTACATACATTTTATTATTGCACTCTTCTCCAGAGTAAAGGGGAAGACAAACTTATGAACTAAAAAGGTATTTCAACCTTAATTACAGAGATATTTACGACTGGAATTCCGTAGAATTTATCTTTTCCATAAAAAAAATCAAAACAGGCCCACCATTTAAATTGTTAAATTTGATTCCAAAAGTAGGCAAAAACACAGAATTTTATTAGGAGATAGTGCAGAATTTAGTTTATTTTATTTATTCTTAGTGATTATCACGCGTAAAATATAATCTACTGGCATTTTATATTTAAGGGCCAGCTAAAGTGAATTTTTTTAGAGGGGCACCGTAGGTTGGTAGACAACTTAGTAGGTTACCTGTTATTGAGTAATATCCATCGCCTTATTCAGGGTGGATTTTCGCGAAAAAGCAGTAAAGGCCTAACCGCTGTCGCTACTAGAAAGTTTTCTTAGGAGACTACCAATTTTTAAATAAGATCTACATACCCAGATTTAAAAAAAAATACAGTCAGCAGGATAAACGGCAATATAGCAAGATCTTATTGATGCCAATCGCTTGTAAATATAAGGAAACTATATTTAAGGTCATTTAATCAATCTTCAAACATTATAGAAATGTGTTTAGGAACTAAAAAATGCACACTATATAGGTGATAAAAAATTTGTTACAGTTTTTATATCCTATTGCTTAATTAACTGGCAGTCTTATTATGATGGGGATGCGCGGATAATGGAAGAATATTTATAAGTGTTGCAATTATAATTTTTATTTTTCAAACTGCTTTATCCAAGATTTATATATTATTCGCGATAAGTATTAAATTATTTCTAAATTACTCTAACAAATACTCATTAGTGTAATCACATTTTATTTCAATATTCGTTGTAACTTGTAAAACACTAAGCGAGGCTTAGCGTGACTCGAGTGAATGTTTTTTAGAGCACTTTATTTTTCCAAGTTTTATTAATTTACAACGTATTTCACGATTCTTTGGCTTACCAACTATCAATACCAACATATCTGTGTTGTGTGATTGTCATAGTATAGCTCCAGTATTATTTGCAAGATCTAAAAACTTTATTTAAGATGTACAAACAAAGTTATAATGTGAATAAAAGACATAAAGGTACTAAACATATTACATGTTCTCTCAAATCAGTTTCACCACACATTGTTGTGTACTAAAACCACCAAATATTAATATTATTATAATAATACTGACTGCTCGCTCATATTTATTTTGTAAACTAAGCATTTCCGAAAGAAATTACAGAAAAGTATTCGAGCCCCAAAAAGTAAACAATGAAATGGCAACATTATGTCACTTTGTTGATAGCGCAGTTACACCAACCTAACAATCGTACAATCTCTCCTTGTTGTGCAATGTTATGTAGATTACGGATCAAGTAATACGCGTTATCTTTTATTTCGTATGTGCTACTGTTTTTTTTTGTGGAAAACGTGACTATTTCAAAATAATAGTGTGTAATTCGCGTTCATAACATAAAACTATAAGAAAAAATGTGACTATCTTCATTATTTTCATGAGATGGCTGAAGAGTGAGTGAGATAACGAATTAACGAACTTCACACTTGTTTCATTCATTTTTTTCTCAGTTGACAGTCTGTATCAATCAAAACACGAAGTTTGTACTACAGACTACTTCAGTCGGTCAACCAGCCTGTTGAGTTTAGTGTGTGTGTTTTCGCAGTGACTTACAAGGAAAGAATTAGTGCATATCTACAAAATAAATCTACAAGTGCTTTGATCGTGTTGTGTAAACTTTTAACTTCGTGGTCAAATTGGACTGAATTTGAAATAAAGTTTCATTTTAGTGTCAATTCGAGTGGTTTCAATACGACTTTTGACGTCACACGAGGCAGCCAATCAGTTGGCGCCAAAGGGAAAATTAACTATAGTCTAAAGTTGGGTGTTTTGATTAATTGGGACATTTTTGCACGTGAAATGTTTTATAAACGTAAATAGTGTCTGCATTTTGGAATAATGCTATTAAAATGTTCTGCGGACGGCAGACCAATGAGGGTGAGCGGCGCGCCGGCCAGCCACGGCAACGGTGCGAGAGGTAAGGTCGGATACTTCATCATATTTCATCCTCACACATCACCAACCAGTTTCATTTTATATTTGGAACTACATACTTGATACTGGCAACATAAACTTGCAGCTGCTTTGGTCAAAACATTCTGAACTTTAATCAAAACAAAAACCTGATAATTTTGTATATGCAACACATTTATTATCCAGTTTCTAATTCTTATGCAGTTACAATACGTTGCTATGTCTTAAAATCTGTTCCTTACGAATCAATATAATATATTTTTTACTTTTCCTTACAATACATTTTGGTATGTGAGTATTTATTTACTATAAACATTGGTCTGTCAATAATTTTATTTTTGTTTACCCAGTGATAAGTTTTAATTCTTATCTGTGAATGTAAGCATTGTATATTAGTTTTGTAATTTCCGTTCCAATTTTAAATGTTTGTAGTAATATTAATATTGTTGAGTCTCTCAACAAAAAAACTGCACCATTGTATTTTTTATGTTTTATTATGTCACAAGGATATTAAAAATGGTTATTGATTGATGAAACATAATAATAGCAATAGTTAAAAAAACAATAATTTGTGGCTTCAATTGGTTAGGGACAGGTCAAGTTATTTTGGGTAATTAAAAATTTGTATGCTTTTCTGAATACATTAGACATGGTACAAAGTCTATTATGCTTATATTTTGCTAAAGGCATTATATAGATAAGTCTTTATAACATTGTGAAATAAATCATACCTAAAAATGTACTCTATTTATGATCCAAATAAAAAAGAATAAAAGATTACTGGGTCTGGATATATATACTAAGTTATACTACTTGGCAATATGTTTCAACTAGTGTTGAGTATTTGAGAGTATTTTTTAAAATAAATGTATGTAACAAAAAAGAACAAATTATTATGATTTTTTCTATGTAACCTGTTTTTAGTTGTTGTTTGTTTTTATATATTGGTGTCATCAAATAAGATATATTATCAATGTATTAAGATAAACAACAAAATGTATGCAACAGATAAAATCATAAATACTGTTATGTCGCATACATATGTTATGAGAAATATTCATGATATAATGATAATAGGTCATTTTAAAGTTCTAAAAACCACCCAATGCTTCAGTTTCAAAGAGGTATTGGTCACTTAGTATATATAATAATCATAATAAAAATATACAGTATCTAACTTGTAACTACTATTTTATAATATATCGCTGACAAGTCTTGACATATTTTTCCTATCAAACTCCTTAATTGCCAACTGTTAAAGTATTTTGTTATATATTTTAAAACTATAGTTCATGTTTTTTTTTTGGATAAAATGTATAATCACAAAAAAAATCTCAACTCAGCGACATAAAAATAGTAACAAATGTCCCATTTGTGATAAAAATAGTACCATCTATATTCTCATCTGCACTGGCCTAGAAACATATAAAATAAATTTTATAAAAAATGTGTTATGTGACCGAATGAAAATGTATGCACATACAATTTGAATGAATTTAGGCTTACTTGTTTATACATGGCTTTGAAGATTACCTGTTTTTGTAGAGTTTTTTATGTGATTTTATAACTCTGTTGTCAGGTGCATGTTGGAAATGATTGGTAGAGTTCTGTAGTTCAAGTCCTGGTATGGTGTGTAGCATTACTGCATCTGGTGTGTACTGCAAATATAATGACAAAAAAAACATCCACATCATGTCTTTATCCCCGAAGGGTTAAGAAGTTATCACCAAGGGCATCCACTTTTCGCCATTTGCGTTTCATCTCATTGTGGTAGGTAGTGGGTCTTTCACCAATTCGGACACAACATTTTAACTGCTAATACTGAGCAGAATACAAAGACTAATACAGCAAAATCATGCCAGATTTGAATGTACGGGCGCTTAGGAAAACGACTCGTCCGAACGAATCACGATTTACACAGGATTCTCATGCCTCTGTGAATCGAGATTTACAGTGTATGTGGGCCGTCTACACAACGATCAAGTTGAGCGTACAGGTTTTCCCGAACATGCAGATTGATCGTCTTGACAATATAATAATTAAGCATATTATAATTCCGTATAATTATTAAATTTCTACGACTGATTTGATAATCTGAAGTAATTCGGACACCGGCGGAGTAATTTTACGATTTTCTTGTTTATGAAAGCACTTAAATTAACAAAATTTACTGATGTTACTTAACGTAGTTATAAAATTAATAAAACGCAACACCTTGACTCTGAGGTACGAGGTAATAGCGAAAGGCACATTTATGTGTCAACTGTAATATGATTTGCACATATTTTGAAATGTGTTTTACTTAACAAAAATAGCCCGATACCTGCAGGCTTCCCTTTAGTAACTAATTATTAATAAGCTAATAAGCATAATAGTTTTAATTATCATTAGAACCATTTGCAAACCACATTTCTGCATATCAGTAGTACCTATATGTAGTGTCGGGTTCCTTTTTGGAAAATGTCACCCTTCGCCATTGCTACTTTGAAAAACAGTGGTAAAACAAGTAAAATTAAATAATAAAATGCTTATCACTGGACTTAACGGTTTACCGAGGGGCCACCCTTCTTATAGTAAGCTCAATTTATTTTTAAAGTTTTCATAGACATAACCATCATCGACATATTATTTGTGCCGATTAGCAACTTCCCATACAACATCAGACATTAGATTTTCATAATATTAATATCGATTACAATGTCTTTCAAAACGTAACCCAATGCATTCTCTTTGACCGTAAATGTACCTAATCAAAGTTACTACAAACTGCATTGAAATTGACAAGTCACGCAAGCGACCTGCCTTAAAGTCAGTTTTATGCCGTACCAATGTTTTAGAAAACCTCGGTACTATCAAATTATAATGAACCATTTCATTAGTATAATGAAACAATGAGCTGCCGATAGGTAAACAATGACATTTCGCTCGCCGCACGCGAATGTCTCCAATCAAAGTTTAAGATAAGGCGTTAATGTTAAAAATAGAGTGGTATATGCGTCATAATACATAATATTTGATTAGCTGCCGTCACAGAGAACGCCGGGTTTAAAAGTTGTAGTGTAACTGTCCAAGCATTGTACTGTTCGTATTGACTAGGCTGACCGCTTAAGACTCAGAGGCTGAACAAACCTTTAAGAGTTTGGAGTATTGGATGTTCAAGAATTCCTGTTAGAAGGCAGCGACGAAAAGTTAAATTTTCCGAAAGGGACCCCGACACAACATATAGGTACTAATATGCATAAATGCGATCTGCAAATCTATCTGATGATAATTAGATTTTACGTCAATTATGAAAGGGAAGCCGGCAAGAATTGGTTTATATGGACCCTTTGCCACTGCCAGAAGGTATCAAAAGGAAAGTAGGATACAGATAGGAATGTAAGACAAGATGAGTCGCCAGGGTCGTCGTTGCAAGGCTGTCTACCGACCTCGCAGTCACGGCGTGGCACCGTGCCACGTCTTGGTTTCATCTTCACGGGTGAATAGTTAGAGATTTTTTGTAGTTAAACAATGACTACAGAGACTGGTACGGAATTCCGCGTAGTCTAGACTACAATTCCAATGTCACTAGTCAAACCGGAAATAATGCTTAGTTTAATAAATTGACCTTTTTGTTTGTAGTGGTGTCATTTGATTTACTCGTGAATGCACTGGCATTTGTTAATAGCGCTTGTGTCCACCATAAGCGTCTAGTTGCCTGTAGCTGCAAATCAGCGGCAATTACACACATTATGCAATAGGAGTTACATTATCGATGTAACACGTGTAGCGGTGCGTCCTTGCTGCCCGGTTTTTACGTGTTTTAACCCGAACCAAGGTCGTTTGCGACGCATCGAAGCTTTGATGTTTCAGGAAGTAATGAGATTCATAAAAACATAATTGACTGGTCAAATTGACTCGATGTGCCTGATAGTGGAATCCGTTAGTCTTAGTTTTAACAGGATTTGTTTCTTACGAGCGCTTTATACTGTTTGTTCGTGTTTGGAACAATAGGACATAATTGTGTAAGTGTGAAGAGGCACCGCTAGCCAGGACGCCTTTAGGCCCGCCTCACGAAGTTGTAGCTCGAGCGGCAACGCGAGCGGTTTTGTGTCAGCACCGAAGAGTGAGCGAGACAGATATACGGGAGAATAAGACGTATGCCTGACACAGAGCAGTGCCGATAGAGCCGCTGTGCCGTTCGCCGAGCCGCTCGCTATGCCGCTCGCCGTGCCGCTAGCCACTTGCCTGTTTTCATAACGGTGCCCTTAGGCGATGATAGTCTTAGACAAATAGTGTTCGAAAAAGCAACATAAATGGTATTACCCGATCTAAGATTCAAACGCAAGAGCTCTCCGACGCCGTCCCATTGAGTTATCACGTGGCAAAGTAAAAAACCTTATTACATATGTATAACTATATATAATCTTCTCAACGAAATGTAAACATGAAAATGATTTAAAAAGTTAAAGGATATTTAACAAAATTCATCCATGAAAAACATTCAACAGCTCAGCATACTAATTTGAATAGACTGCGATGTGAACTCACTTTGCTAATAAAACATAAAAATATTTGCGAACCGAGAAAAACAAGCTTTATTTATAGACTAATCTACGGCTAGATCAAACTAGATTTCACATCATAACAAAACTAGCGATCAGTCCATAACAACGTGATAGTATTCATTAAGGTTGAATATGAACCTGCGACCCGTCGATGGATGAGGACACCGCACCTTCCGCTCTAAATCGTCGAATAAACAAACAGTTTAATTATAAACACAGTAGTAATAACTTTGAATTAATTTATTTATTTGATAGCTTTATATGAATCAATATTATTGGCTGACATCAAAGGAATATCCGTTGGTGTGAGGTGCGTCGTTGAATCCGGGTTCCGGTTTTGAAATGAGGCTGAACGCATGCGCAAATACGAGATTCAAGTAAGTAGGCATCTTTCCAGCGACGCTGCCTCTTTTTATCATGAGAAACTGGCTAAGCAGAGACCAGTTTAGAAGATTTTTGTTTTTTCGCTATAATCGTTATGGTATTGATAATTTCACAAAATAACAAAGGAGTCAGCTAGTTAAATTAGGTTACAAATATTAAAAAAATAATTACTTTTAACCGACTATGGCGAAACAAGAAAAAGTTGCGATTTTAACACGCTGTGTATTTATCCCTAATCGTTGATGTATCTTGGTCTCCCAGTGGCCGTCCTGAGCGGAGGTTCGTAACACTAATGGATTGCTTTCACCATGGTCATTAATTTCCAAGGGATGCGAGCGCCTAAAGCCCCCACCCGAAAGTCTGGTTTGTTTGTATAAGCCGACCCTGGTCAAGCTAACAAGCTTATGTGATGTTCAAAAATCCTTATATCCATTTTGTTTCACTCTAGCGTCACTCCTACTAATGTGGTTTCTATCTATTCCTATTAATTGCGCAATGGTTATAGGCTATATTCCAGATTTTCTTATAGCATGTTGTCAATTTATTACACAGACAAGGCATATTAAATATACAAATAAAAAAAAAACAATTTAAAAACGGTTCGAAATATAGGCTTGTTAGAAACTTCAAGACACTGAACTCATTCTGCGTAGATCGGACCACCAACAGCTAAAATTTAAAAAGTTTATAATTGTAAAATGTAGGTAGATATTGTAACTTTGACTTTGCGGATGAACAACACCTCAGTCCCCCCCGTGACCATGAAGGCTGCAGCCTTCGAAACGTCGGGAGAAAACTAAAACATTAAAACCGCGATAAAATCCGCAAAATAGTTTAATTTTAAGGCTGTATTTCATTATAAATGAAAAATAAATTATATAAATAGTTAATTTGACTCTACTCCCACCTCATGTTAAACAGTGTTTTCGAGATAGCATGATACGTCTTATCACTGTGTATTCGGTCGAGGTTTACTAACGAAATTTGCAAAAAAACATACCTACTGTATAAATTTTTTGCTGATTTACATGTTTTATTACATCACACGAAACTGATTAGATAAATACATTTAACGGGTCGCCATGCTGGGAGAGATTATATCAAGGTTATTTGATTTGATATATTACAGATTTACTATTTAATTGATCGAGATTTGAGTAATAGATGTTTAGGAGAAGCGTTATCTAAAATTACAATATTCAGCGTTGCAAAACGTGTGATGGTTGTGATAATTGTCTTAAAATAAACTCCATTTTTTTTATCATGGTGACACCCCTAGGCATCGAAATAAACAACATCCGGATTTGGCAACCCTGCACGTGTAAGCGCTATCGTGTTCCGGATTGAAGGACGTTGGAGCCAGAGTAATTGCTGGACATTACGATACATCGGATGTCTGTAGCTAACGAGCGCAGTGCAAAGCAGTCATTTATAATTCGAACTTTTGAATGGCGTTCAGTGTGTGGGCGTATCGTTTATTATTAAGCGAGGAATTTGCGGGTTTCATAATTCACGTTATATAAAAAAAAAAACAAAATCCTTTCTACCTCCTATTGGCAGTGAAAAAAAACAAACGGTTAGTGGTAGTCCGGTAAAATTCGTTAAACAATATTATCATGTAAAATTTTTCCCGCATCGGCAAAGTATTTCAAAAGCATAATTAACTTTCATGACGATGTGTTCTTGGTAATCGATAATCATCACAAAAAGTATCAATTTAAATCCACGTTAAATAAGACCCGATCTTCACAAAAGCGTGTAAAAGGGTTTGAAAAAAGATCCCGAGATCGTCTCGCTACAAAACCCAAGAGATGTGAAGGCACAATAAAATATCTGCACGGTACATTACTCTTGCGTAGGGTTGAAACAGTTGCACAATATATTTTTAAAATAAAACTAATTAACGGATTTTATCGCGGTTTTTTATAATATAATTTTCTCACGACTTTTCGAAGACTTTCAGCCTTCGTGGTCACGGGGCGGACTGAGGTGTTGTTCATCCGCAAAGCCAAAGTTACAATATGTATATACAACTTTTTAAATTTTAGCTGTTGGTGGTCCCAACTACGCAGAATCAGCACACAGTGCTTTGAAGCCTGACAGCGGGTTTTTTAGGTTCCGATTTAATTGAATATAGGACTGAATCCCATTAATCAAATCATTATACAAAATATTTGTTAAGAACCGATGTGAAGCGAGAGTTTAGTATTGCGTTCTGTATTGTAAGATTTTCTACAACCCAAATACCGTTCTCCTTCCCTGATCCTTCTTCTCCTTTCGACGTCAGCGTAACCATGATTCTTCTAGCATCAGGTTGTTAATAGCTATTGGCTACCAAGATGACCCACCAGCTTGTTTGCTGACCTGTGCTATAAAAAACAGTGCCGGTTTGGTGATTATAACCTTGTGATCGTTAAGGTAAATAGGTAAAAGGCTGGCGGCCAAGTAGGACATCTGATAGTAATAGATCATCGTTATCCATAATCGCAATTTACTAGAAATGGTGTGTGCGTTTCCGACCTTTGAGGTATTTTGTAATGTAGGCAAATTGCCAAACTGTACGAAAGGCTACCAATGTCGGTTCGTATGATTGTTAAATGTAGGTAGATATTGTGATTGACTTTTCCGACGACCAACACTTGTTCCCCCGTGATTATGAAGGCTGCAAAGTCTTCGAAATGCTGCAAGAAAATAATAATATAAAAAACCGCGATAAAATCAGTAAAATAGTTTTATTTAAAAGTCTAACATTCGCGTAAACATAAGAAATCATTGTGCCGGTTTTGTTGGAATAATAGCAGATAGAAGCTGGCAATGCCGTCCAATTTATAAAAAATCTCCATTAGGCTGAACAAACTTGTTTCGATGACAAAATGTTACTTATTAATCCCACAATTATTAACCGCTTTGTGATCTCTAAACTCGTAGAACATTCAAATTGATTATTTCTTGTTTCCGACTTTTATACCATATAACACAAACGTCATTGATTCTTATTGGTTTGCTGTATTATAAACCAATTACTAAAGACTGTCAAATGAGGATAATGGGAATATGTTTGATATGCCTGCATATGCAAAAACATACGAGGCATCGGATTATGCTAACTTCATATCAAGTAACAATGCAATCGTGGATTATTTATGTTTTAGACACTCTCGGAGTGTAGAATATCAAAGAAAACTTTATGAAAATTCCGATACTTGGATTTTAATTAATATTGTCGCATAATTGAAACTACTGTAGATACCATTCTCACGTAAATTTTTTTAAAATAATTTTTTAACCTTATTGTGAAAAAGAAGGTTTTCCTAAAATAGCCTCGGCAAATCTTTAGATAAAGAATTTAATAATAAATATTTTATTAAAAAATGTCTAAATTAAAGGCGTCCTAGCAACCCTACTCATCTGGCGGCTTCTATTTCCAGATTTCAATTTCATTAAATCGTAGTCAGTGAACGTTTAATGTCCGTCGATTAAGTGTAGCTAGGCAGAGAAAACAATGCTATTTATTATTTGTAACGCTTTGCGTGTGTACTCGAATAATAACGGACTAAGTTTATTCGAGCGGCCTAGAAGACAACAAAGGCTTGATAAAGTATGAGTTTATGGAAGAACATTTACTTCAGAAATTGATTAAGAAAGCTAATTAAGGAAGATTAAAAAAGATACCACACGATTTAGGCAATACAGGGAAATGATCTTAATGACAAAAAATGTGTTTACTGAAAGTTTTATTTATACGACTGAATGGCAAGAAGTGAAGCTATTTGCCTAATAGGAAACAGTAGAAAAACTATAACAAATTATTTAAGAATATTACGTTCTTATGATTATTTCGATATCATTCAAATCTGAACACAATTTTTGTACACTGCTGTCTTTTAGAATTAGTTGATATTCACTCAGACGGCCTATCGACTCCAAGATAAGTGTCAAGTAATGTAAAGTATACATGTAGAAAAGTACGGCAATAAAAGAATCAATTTAATGTGAACATATTTTTGCGAAGATTAGCAAATAAAAATACACCAATAATCTCGTTGACTATTTGACCTCTTGTGATGTGGGACAAAGAGATACGATGCTATTTATACTTCACCAATACAATTATTAATAGATTATAATACTTAATGTATGTGGATAAATGGAGTAAAATAATCACACAATGGTACCCACGGGATGGAAAAAGAAAGAGAGGTAGACCACAAAGAAGGTGGGATGACGACATTAGACAAGTCTCAGGAATAACTTGGGGTAGAGTGGCCATAGAAAGGCCAGAATGGAGGACATTGGGGGAGGCCTTTGCCACCTGGCAAACGGATACACAAAAATGGAACAAAAGTTGACTATATGAATAACAAAGCAAAAAAGTTCTGTCTGAATAAAGGCTTAAATAATAATAAATACTAAATGCCTTTTAGCCTTTTTAACATTAATAAAAGTGAATACAACAATGTATGAGGAGAGCGAATTATTTCGGACACAATCGTTGTATGGCAAGAAATATTAAAATTGTTGATTGTAACAGTTTGACTGCAAATGCTAGTGGTTTGGATAGGTAGAAGGTTGCTATCACCAGGTCACACAATTCGTCGAACCAAGTTAGTATCAATTGCTTTTAGTAAAACGAAGTTTTCTTGGTCTAGAACAAAGTTTCTTGATTCACAGACCACTTACAAAATTTTAGAATTTTACATCTTTTTAGCAAGACTTGCTCAACTATATTTTAATAATATAACAGCAGACAATACAACTTAAATTAAACTATTTTTATCGCGATTACGATTTTTATCGCGGTTTTAATATTTTAGTTTTTTTCCGACGATTCGAAGACTTTGCAGCCTTCATGATCACGGGGGGGACTGAGGTGGGGTGAGGTCAACACATTTAAATGTCGAACATTCGCGTAAACATAAGAAATCTAACTTAAACTCAGCCACTTATACTACGTACCACATTCAAGACAAACCAGCTTGTACTTTGAGATATTCTTTGCCAACTTTTTTTATCAGATGAAAACAATCGATTGACGCAAGTGGACACTATAGCAAACAAGATATCAAGGCACCCGTACATCTAGAACGGCCTATGAGATAATGTACCTAAGTTTATGAACGTGTAATACGTAATTACATAAACAAGCCGGCACAAATCAAATGAATTTGGGTGTTTTTGTTAGCCTCTCGACTTTGCACTGATAATCAACGAGATGGCTAACAAAATAATTGGATCTTTAGGCCACATTTAAATGTTTTTAGCACAAGATTCAATAGTTTGTTTTGTACATTTGAGGGCATGTGAGTTAGATGTTGAGAATAAATTGTCATGTAACAGTTCTTGAATCTAAATCTAATCTTGCAAAATGAAGAATAATGTGGTTTCAATTCCACTTGCGATACAATTATCGTCGTATATTTGCTCAAATCTGGATTTTGTAGTATTCAAATTGTGTTATGCCATAAAGTGAAGAAAAAGTATTGTGTATAATTGTTGGATGTATTTATTTATTAATCTCGCGACCTCTCTAATTGATACAGATTTCTCGCCGAGAATCTAATTCGAGCTATTTCTCTCTGCAACCCGACTATATAACAAGTAAAGTGTATCATCAAGCTCTTCTTGAATTAACTGCAAATTTAAATCGGCCGGTTATTTTATTGGGTTGCTGTGGTTATCGTGGTGTTATCGGTGGCTGTCGGAGGTCAGGAGCGGTGTTTACAGAACAGATATGCGCACGCGACGAGAGTGTGGAACGCGCTTGCAGTATACAGCTGATCGATTTTGGTCATTGACTTATATTTAGTATACTTTAAATTTAAATACAGTTTCTGATCAGTACCTGATTTTTACAACTAGGAACCGTAAACTTATTGCGCTATAGAAGTTTGTACGGACAGTTATATAAGATTGTGGAACAAAATCAGCAAACACGCTTTCAAAACAAATTATCGTGTGTTGCAAGTTCGTGAAGTACTGCAAAACGATGTTGACGATGTCGATACATATTCCAAGCTCGTATCGATATTGAAATCGATTGTAGGACTTCGCGCAGGTGATTCACGACCTAAAACTGGATGAGAGATTATCGAACTTTTCTTAACCGTCGATCATTGTAAAACCACACCGAGCGTACAATCGTATTGTTTGTAATTTGCCGAGTTACCAGAAAAAGTATCCACTTTGCTGCTGTCTCACATTATGCACACTTGGTAGAAACTCGTAAGCCGACCCCGTTTGTGACTGCGTTATTTAACATAACATCAACATTACTTATGTAACAAGGTTTTTTACATCCACGTTAACCAGGGTATTAGACGATTTCTTAATAACAAATAAATTGATTGACCGAATTGCTGGTTTGTCTGTCCATCTGTGTAATATATAGTTTGTTATAGTATTTAATGTATTACAACTTTTTCGTATGGATTTGCAACGTGTATACCTGTGAATCAAAACTGATTTATTGCAAAACATACTAATCCTTTCTCAATTGTCCTAAGTGTGAGCATTGTCTAAATTTCATTTAATATTATATGTTCAATATAAAAAGATCTGTTGACACGAATTTCACTAAGTACATTTTAAATCTCTTAATGGAAAGTTACTTCGTCCAAGGAAGGAATTAAATTTAATATACATTAAGTACAATATACATAAAAGGAACTCGAGAACTGACGATGAGATAAAGAAATAAGATTCCAAATTTACTTTGTCAATTAAAGTTCAAAGGGAGGGCTTATGTCGTCGCTCGGCAAAGATCACTGAATCCCTGAGAAAATTGCTTTTAAATGACAAACGGGAGGCATATTGTATACAGAATGATGTAATTTATGGACAAAATATTGAGGATTATTATATAATCTTTGATTAGTAATCAATTGAGGTATTAAATAGTATGGCTTTACATTCATTATTGTTACTTTTAGCTGAGGTTTTGAAATTACTTTTCTAAATTCAGTTAATTTGGTGGCTGACCGCTGACACAGGGATTATTTCTTTTCATTAGTTCACGTCGTTAAACCATATTATTTCTGTATGGCGTATTTTTTTTTTGAAGAATTGTTTTGCTTTGTGTATTTTCATTGAAGTAATCTGTTCCTATGGGTTACTCCATTTACATTTGAGCCGTCAAACCATAGCAACGAAGGGCCTTTAAGCTTCTGTCTCACCTTTTTATCTGATTGTGTTGTGTATTTTGTTTTCAGGAATTGTTTGTGTTTATATTTACTCTGTGATTCCAGAAATATGAATTTCTGGAATTTTATGTACGACTAGTATGTACATGAGTACATACTAGTCGTACATAAAATTCTTTCAATATTTCCAAGTGGTATATCTTGTTAAATTCTGGTAGGTATGACTAGCCTTTCCCAAGTGTGCTGTTAGTTATGAACACCTTGAATTGACAATTAATACAGTAGTTTGCTACTGTAGCTGCGTCATCAGGCGATCAATCTTTCGCGTCTATTGAGGAAAACAAAAACAGTACCTAATCGAAAACGAATCATAAACAAAGATCTGGGATGTAGATTGCGTCAGTGGTACATGGTGGGACGTATAATGAAAACACGCAGGGAAGCCACGATAAGATAACCAATTTAGGTCCATCGTTGAATGAAGAGTCGATGACCGGCGACGCGTCCACAGATAATTACATACGCGCGCGCTGTGCAAAATTTATTTATATGCAAATATTCCAATCAGTGTCGTTGTTTTCATGAAGCGTGCTTGGCGTGGTGGCGTTGGTTTTAAATTTGCTACGTTCAAATATAGTTTCGACTGAAACAATGTATGCATTGAAATTTGTCGGACGTGTATTTTGATAGAGTCTAATGGGAATAGTAAATAATGAATCTGAATAGTTATTCATGTCCTCGAAACTGGGATATCTAATGTGGTTTAAAGCACAATATTCTCATAACTGTCAAAAGACGAAACGTCATTGTATTATTTGTCTTCTATACACCATAAAGTCGACTGTAGTTACTGCTCTATTATGAAAGAAAAGCCTTTAACATAATCGCACCTAGCTTTCTTAAGGCTATGTGTAATGTTCATGATTATAATCACTTACGATCAGACTCACCAGCTTGTCTGCTTACCTTCTGACATAAAAATATTCATAACCCAACGGTCGTACTGTTAACCAGTGTTTGCATAACACATAAGCGTATTGTTTCATGACATCCATTGATACGAACGTAGTAAACCGCGAATAAGGAAATATGCATGCTAATTAATGCGAAAACGTCTTGCCAAAACAGGACACTACCAGAAGTGGTTGCAAAGGAAATCGTGACATCCTTATTTGTATTGGAATAGCTACATTAGACATGATAGAACATATTGAAGGAATATCTAAGAAAGTTATCAGGGTCTTTGTGGGATGCTGAGAGTCTGACCAGCATTGTGCTTTCTCACTAAAAGCGATTCCACGATTAACTTCATAATATGGTCTATTGTGTGCTATCGTATAGTTTGCTTACATCCCCATTCATAATTATCATTACCTTGATTAACTAAGTTCCAAAAAGACAAACGCATTTAGAAAATCTGTTTTGCTTGTTTGTCCCTGTTTTATCGTGGTTTGCCATACTGCGAACATTAAGCACCTCTCATTACATAAATAAGTTGAAGAAAAGGCGCTAGTTTTATCCAACAAAGAATGATGCGTGCGATAAAACGTGTAGAAACACCACCGATGTTTTGACACGGTGCGACTGAATTCCTTCTGTACCTATCAGCGCACCGACGTTCGATAAGATATCGCGAGCGAGTTGCTAATGTCGATATAATTAGACTAGACACAGCGTACGCTCGAGTTAATCCACCAGATATGACATGGGTTGTGACGTAGAGGTTTATAGTTAGCTTTTACACGCGGGTAAATGCTGAACCTTCGAGGATTCAAAAATTGCTTGATTGCACAATGACGCGTGCGCGGCAGAAGAGATCTTGCAATGGTATCTATCGCTGAGTCTCGTACGAGGACCTGTTACGTGCAGTAGTGTTGGTTCAAATTTTCGCGCTTGGCTTTCTTTAAATAATCTTCTTACGCCATTGAAGCTTCTAAAACAAAAACACAAATATAAAAACTTTTACTCTTCTTCGTTCATCAACTTTTTTCACCTTGTTCACCTGTATGCCTCTGTTTCGTTATGCTTATTCCTTCTCAAAGTTTTCTGGAACAAATCCTTCTGCGATAAAATGGACCTTTGTACACCGCAGAAATTATTTGTCTTTGTTCTCAATTGTTTCCAATAAAGAGCATTTGTTGTAAAATAGATTTATGTATCTATACTCAGTTTGTCACTACGGCGTCCTGTCAACTCGCTGCCCGTTGGGTTATCTCACATCCGATAGCGCTAGACAACCGCCAGTGTTTTGAATAACTAGATTTACAACGTTTTATGCAAATTAAACCTTGGGTAGGATAAGTGGAATGTGTAGGAAATAAGCGTATAGAAGATAATTGATTCCGCTATGATCGCGTAGATAGAACTAATGGCTGCTGATCGGAAGTTCTAGAAAATGTATATTTTGATATAGAAAAGATTGTACATAGGGTACAATTTCCATGAAACTAAACAGTGCGCATGCATTGCCCTTAGCAAAAAATTACCAACGGTGACAGGCAAGTATCTTCCTTATTTCCGAATAAGTACAAAATTCGAACACAGTACAAAATCCTAGATAAAAGGACCACTAATAAGATCTGCTTAATGATAATATTTCATAAGTTGCTGTAAACGATATAATATTTTTAAAGTGTTAGGAGACACAGGTGTCAAAGCTAGTCCGTACTGGATGAGGTTTGCACGTAAATTCATAATGATACTGCATACAATGAGTAACGAATATATTTACATACATTTGTAAATAGCTTGGCGTTTGTTTACCTACTTATTACCTATTTTATTAGTTACTACGTTTTGCTCGTAGCTCCGTCTGCGAGAACGCCCAGGAGAGAAAGTATCCTATCATAAACCAGGATTTATTCTACTGTTGTGAGAAAATTTCATCCAAATTGCAGCAAGTTGTGTTTCAGGATTTAAGAATACACACAAAGGGAGACAATAATAACAATATATTCAACATATAAAATACAGACAGCTCCACAATTGTTTTAATGAATAAGATCTATTGCTCTCAATCGTTACAGCGTCAGATATCAACGACAATAATTGCAGTCGTAACATGCCATCCGCTATGAAGTACATTAGCCATTACCAAGATCATTCAGGACATCAAATACCAAGAAAATTTCAATCACGAACTTAATGTAAATTGACACGCGCCATCTGTCGTGCGTCCCTCTTGCTCACTAATTAGTCAAGTAAAGTGATTACAGTTACACCAACTCGTCACAATGATGTATCACTTAGAACAGTCTAATTTCGTTAATGATTTATTTTCAGCGTAGGAATGCGGACGCCTGAACATGTTGTGATGGATCTGTTGCTCGCTCATCGATTTCACTCATCTCCATTAGATATGACCGTTCGCACGAGTGCGAAAGAGATGGATACATTACCGTGAACGCCGTACTGGACGTGCGCAAGCGCAGTTCTAATCGGCCTTGACCTTGTGGATCGAGCTATCGCACTGTTAAGTAATTTGCAATATTGATACATATCAGATTTGTGCGATGCAAAGTTCTAACCTGTTCTAAAAGGTTCTTAATATCACAATAGAGTTATACATATTCGGATGCACGAATAAGTTGTTGATTTTATTCATAGCTTGATGTAGATATGAGAAATAGGAAATAAATAATAATTATGAATACATATTGCATACTTTATACGTATCAACTGAATAAATACTATCGCATTCAAAATACATTTAATATTTTATATTATGTTTTATTCAAACGTTAATAAATGCTTGAAAATAAAGACAAATAAAAATAATTAAATGATAGTATTAACTAGATGTTACTCTCGGCTTCGCCCGCATAAAAAGCCTTTCTGTCTAGAAAAGTCCCTAAATCACTGAAGCGATTCATATACTAACATGTAGAATGCCAGGGCTATCTATTTAAAAATGTCATCATTTCCCATGGGAGCAAATAACGAGGATAAAATGTAGCTTATATGTTAATCCAGAACATGTTCTGTCAGTGTGCCAGTTTAATCTGAATCCGTTCAGCTTTTTCTATGTTTATTTCTAACAAACATCCGAACATTGCACCAGCTTCCGTATTTATAAGTATGAAGTAAGATTGTATTGTTTTTTGACTTGTACTTACCTATATCGAAGGGGCTGTACTTATCAATTACATCCAGGTAATACATCTCATTTCTCAAGTCAACAACATTAAAATATATTTTGGGTTCAAAACATTACTGATATTTCGTTAACATTACAAAAAATTGCTGTTCACGTGTATACTTTTTGTGAACCTGTTTTAGATTATTCATAATGTCACAAAAACGAATAACAAAACTTATTAGACTTTGCAGTTATATCAAGTTACTAAAAAAACATAGTGATGAAAACGATAAATCACACGATTTTAGTCGTTAACAGCATTGCATTAGTTTCAGAATTCTTTATATTAAAAACTAACATCGAACAAATCAAAGTGTCAATCATACCTTCTGTGAGAGGCCGGCCTAAATCTATATACATAAAAATGAATCCCTATTTCCCTTGGGCACGCCATCACGCGTGTACGGCTGGACCGATTTCACTAGTTTTTTTGTTGTTGTTTGTTATTGTCAGGAGAAGGATCTTATGAAAGAAAAATTAAGGAAGTTGAGCGGAACGTTAGAAAATTTAAGAAAAGTTAATATCAGCGATTGACAGAATGCGCGCGTGCATACACAGTTAAGACAGGATAACGTCTGTCGGGTCAGCTAGTATGCTATGAAAATACTGGCCATAGCGAGGCACTTCCACATAATTCGTTCATATGTTTTTATTCCCGGAAATACTCTGAAGATTTTAAATGTTCATTATTACATAATCTTAAGAAACTTAATATTGCAAAACATTTGTTTAACACGTTTAGATCGCGAAAAAATTAACGTAAACAAAATTGCACGTAATCTAATATTGAATGAAGTGACGTAACGAGCGCCGGGTTGCCAACATTTAAATGTAAAAGATGTTTGTGCAGCTGGTGACTGGCTGTTTTATATTAAAAATAAATTTATGAAAAAGAAACAAAAAGCCGAGCGAATTGCTTCTTTCGTGTATCTTTTTTTAAGGATAATCTATTTACAGTCGTTTGTTTTATTATGTTGATTATATAATTTTCTTGTTAAAAACATTATGGTTCAAACAAAGTTATGTTTTTGTTTTTAGCGTTACGCGATACCGTTTATATCACAGAATACAAGAATAATGAGTTTATTTTTAACCGACTTCCTTTTCAGCCTCCAGTTTAATTATGTTTATACATATGTCCTTTAATTCTAAATACAATCTTTGTCGTTTTGTGTTCCAAACCTTTCTAGAAGACAAATTACATATTGAGTGATATTAAACTAACTTCATTATGCTTGAAAGTATAATATGTGCTTGCGCATTGCTGATGCTTGGCAGAAATAGACAAATTGTCATATTTGGCCTTGAAAAACTTTAGAATGTGATGCATTTCATATAATTATTATTTTCCTTAGATATTTACATATGTAAATGGTCTCACAGCAGGAATGCTTCAGTTGTCGTAGAATGGTATGTCCAACAAATAACAGTAATTTCTCATTGTCTAATAAATTGGTTAGTGAGGTTTCCTTGAGTTTCGTTCGTCATATTTAATTTTCTTATTCTCAAAAGTGAATGGTTTGGCTTTGTTTAATAGCCTATCATAAGATTTAAATCTTGAATAAGTAAAGAATTACTAACATAATTCTATTCAAAGAAAGTTTGATCATCCTTTTAGCTGTACTTGTTAGTAAATTTAACATTCTTTTATTTCATCACATGTTTTCCACATATATCTTGTTCAAGATGCGTATTCTTGCGTTTTAACAAGGACAACCTGCCAACAGAATCGTGTCTTGTCTTATACACGTTTTAGTTGACACACCTGTGTGTGAATTACTTGCGACCATATTTTGACCAATGTAAAGTGAAAACTGTTCGATAAACTCCATATCAAGGACGTACCAACTTTCTTCTGTAATTTTTCAATCTTCCTGTTTGTAAATTTCGTTATAAGCTTTATAATTTAGTACTACAATAGTAACGTCAACAAAGGTTGCTTCAAGCCTGTCAATTTCATCATTTGTTTTTAATTACTGATTACATCTTCGCATCATACAAAAGTGTTTGAATCAAACATATTTTATTCTCAAGTTATTTACCTAGGTTACTCTGTATCCAAATTGTGATTCATAATCAAGCATTTTATTAAGTCTACGTAGTTTTATCGTAATCAAACACAGTCGATTTTGCTTTAGTTATGTAACCTTCGCGGCTATTTGTTACTGTAGCTAAAACACCTGTTTATACTTAATTAATTATCTTCATTATCACATAATTGCGGCTAAATGTTTTTGGCATAAGACGTATATTATTTTGCTCTTTTAAGTTATATGTAAAGATTTTTTTTACCTACCGCGACACCATATGGCACTAAGAGTCGGAGTAGTATGACTTCTACAATTGTTTAAACACGTATTACGAACATTCAATAAACGTTGTCCTCGTTGTGGATACATAATGGCCAATTGTGTTTCTTTAATGGACTCTAAATCGGCGGTCACTTTTGGCAATCAAAGCGTCTATTGTAGGTGCGGGGCATTGTGGGACATTAGATTAAAAAACTATAATATTATTTTAAACTTTCCCCGAGTTCATACAGCAATATACTACGACCTATGGTTGACTTTTGAATCGAATTATTAATCTTAACATGAGCAAATTTATATCTCCAATTCGATGTCAAAAAAAAATTCCACCTTATGATGATAATTTTCTTTGCTTTGAGTGCTTTTCTTTATTCTGCAAATAAACATTTAATCGAGGTGCGAAAGAGAAAATGCTTTATACCTACCCTTATTGTCCAAAACTAACACTGAGTGTATTATCAAATTCTTTATAAAGTGTACTAATCATTGCAGAATAATTTTAGTTAAAGTATTGTATTTTTTTGCAGGAACATGACAATTTTATAGCACCAAAGAATGTCTTATTACTAATGATCGCTTTGCACGCATGGCACCTGTTTTATTGTGTAGATAAAGACGTCTATAAAGAATTATAGACTTGAATTCTTGAAGCCCATACAAACCATAAGATAAGAATCTCTAATATACACAATTGCCATTAACAATTAATACTCGTACATGACCTGCCAGAACAGATCTCTTGTATCACGATTATGTTAAACGTTTGTACGTGTTTCATCCCATTGTCGTTGGACTTCCCCTTTGTGGTTGAGGATAAAGGTCATCTTGCAATGAGGTTGACTAATGGATTTAATAGATTGCTGACTAGTTTTTTGCCAGAATTTAAAGCTAGTTTGTCAGAAGTGGTGTTATTAACATGCTGTCATGAAGGTAGAGTTCTTAGGTAGTAAGCTACAAAGTACATCTCCACGAGGAGTGCTGAAGGACGAAACTGTTGGAGTGCTCTGTAGAAACAATACCCAAAGCGATAGATGCAAGTTACGCCGTAGTACCAATGTCTCACAAAAAACTGATGTAAAAGGTCACAATGTTGCCTTTCCTTACTTCATTGATTGTTTCACAAATAATTTCTTGACTATTATACAGTTAAATATTCTGTCCGTTTTAAATGTAACATTAATGATACTTTGTTTGTTTGGTATTTGTATAGGCCGTGTTATCGTGTAGATGCGCCGGCGCAAACGTTGACTGATAACGGTATCTCCCAGATATTTATATAGATTGATACGGCAACTACGTCGATGCGCCCGTTTTACGACCTTACGTACTTTCTTGTACTACTGGCGTTCATTGCATTTTATTTGTATCACTTGTAAATTCATTTATATAATTTGGCCTCTTTATCGCTCATATTTTCTTGTCACTACGATTTATTTAGTAATTTGTCGTTTAGGAGCTTAAAGGATATTTTTTTGACATCACTAGACGTTGGATGAATGTTCAATTTTCTTTTCGGTGTATTAGGTGACATTTGTGCTTATGAAATATTCACTTGCCTTATCTGTCATATTACTTCAAGTTTCTACAAAGCCTATGCCTGATTGACGCAGGCACTTAAAAGCTTCCACTTCACTCGGTATTAAACACCGTTTGCAGTGGAACCAATGACTCATGTCCCTCTAATACGTCTAGTATCATTTTAGAGTCTTCAACAATATCTTACTATCCGTCAGCAACAGAATTTAGGTGATTTCTAGATTGCGTTATCCGTGGGTACTATCGTGTCTAAGGCATTTGAAAAGCAGAATGCAGTCGAGCTACTGTTTTGGAATAGACGTGATCTTCATCCAAACATTTCTTGGCATCAACGATTATCTATACGTCTAAAATGATAACCAACCCATCTATACTTATTTTCATCATAAAATTTCTCAACGTAAGTAAAGAAACAAAGCGTGAACATGCATTAGTTGAAACCGTGACGTAACTTTACCGTAACCCAAACGTCGTACGTTACGTTATAACGTGAAACTGGAGGTTTGTGGGTTTCGTAATTAGGTTGTTCATTCATATTAAATGTTTATATGCATATTTCATCAAGGTAATGTGACGCGGGTCGTGGCTTTAGTGTCGCAGTTACATTCGGTGGTTATATTTCGTCTGTGGCAGAGGGTGTCTATGGTTCGGTTTCTTCTTAAATCATACAAGGTTCTTTTGTGTCTTTGGCTTTTGTTATGAGCAGTAGTCGATCCTGCCTTAAAACTTTTTCCCGGCATATAAGTAGTGCTATTTATTTTCTAAAACTAGATCAATCTGGGTGACAAATTTTAGCCAAACTGGTTCACCAATTGCGAAACTTTAGCTCATTTAAACAAATTTACAAACTTTTACAATAACATGACAGGAGTTTCAATAATAATATGAACTTCATCAAGTCCTGCTACTAAAGATATTCAGCTGAATTGCATAACATTTTTTTTTTATAATTTTGCAGTATGTGCAAATGCGCGATCTGACGAACAATGCCGTCATCGTTTGTTGAATGACATCAGATCATCGAAACTGGCGAAAAATAATTTGCGCCGCGTTAAGAGTTTCATTGAAATCACAAATTTGCTACTGATACACTTAAATCAGCATGGTTGAGTATGATGAATTTCTTAGTGGCTGCTTTTTAGCTTAGTTAAAAAGGCAGAACTTCTGTATCAAATAATATTGTACGGGTATTATTCATTTCGATTCATGTATTGCTGTTAAGATCGTATTTTAATTTCCCTTCTCCATGCTAGCGCCAGACACTTTTTTGGTTCTATAAAATAAACAAAGCTTTTTGCAAGTCAACTTTTTATTTATTTATTTAATACATACCTGGTCTACAGGAGGAATTAATATCATAGGCATTCTTTACCAGACAACCTACAGTGATTCAAGAAAGTCGGTAAACAACATTAAGAACCGATTCTTATTATATTTTTTACCTTCTAGTAAAAATTAGGAGTATAAGTATACGTTTTGCCGTCCCACATATATTCCGTCCGATTTGAAAGTCGCTCCAAGAAAATATTTAATGTTTAATTATGTTAACATCGCCCCAATGTTCAGTTAATTTTAACATGTCCGCACGTGGACTATCACTCCAAGGTCGTTTGGATTTGACACGTTTTTCACTGATAACGTATCCAGGTAATCCGCGAATGTAATCCGTTATGAATGATTTTGATAGTGTATGACACGAGATATGGGAGGCGGGAACTACACTTGGTGCAGTGGTTATATGTTAAATGCGCAGCATTATACTGACATGTTGCAAATATCCTTAGAGTTTTAGATGTTTGACCATTATACGAACTCCAAAATATTCTTAAAAATTTGCTAATTACATAAATATTGGGGTACATTTGGGTCCTTTATTTAAAATAATAATTTTATACAGGGATCAGTTGGTACACTTAATTTTACGATTTGGTTGTTTTTTTTTATTCGTGCACGTCCAAGTATCCTGATGGGAAGTATCCCACTGCACCTGATGGGAAGCTGAGTGGAGTCCAGATAAAGTGTCGACTGACGAGACATTATCACCGCTCGCCAGTTGACACAATTATCCGGCGTGTTGGAATTTGTAAAAATAATTCCTTTGCCAACAAACGTTATTTTATGCATCATTTATACATATCGGAATTAACGCACGAGATGATAAAAAATATCCTTGAACGTGTGTTGCGCGAATAAACTTCTTTTATTACATAATGTTGATTCTGTTAGCTCGTGGATGGTATTGTTTCGATTATGTTACCAGCTGAATTCCGGTTTTTAAGATTAATATATTGTATAAGTTGGCAATGATATCCATTTGTGTTGTTGGTTATCTTGGGCTTCGAATCGCCCTTGCAAAGTTTCACAGCAAAGTAAGCATGAAAGTAACATGAAAGTATACCGTGGAATAAGAACTTATATTTTTCTAATATATTACAAGTTAGAAGACAACCGTAAAAAGCTAGCACACAGCGCTTAGTAACAATATTACATTGTTATTAATTCGAAATACAATAATTCAAATAGATAATATCTACTATTATGCTGCCTGTTCACATTATATTATAAAGAGTCTTTGTGTTTACCTATGCAAACTCAACAGGATACTTAGTACATTTTGTTTAAATTTAAACTGATTCCTTTACGACTTTCGAAGTAACATATGTCAGTTTACACCATACTGCTTCCTATTTAGGTTTCAGATGATAGGCATGTACGAGACGACCGAATTTGAGTAGTATCCAGTCCGAGATATCGCAACATTTTTCGCAATAAAATATTATCAGTGGCGATGTCACGCTCCCGCTACCGCCGTCAGACGGAGTATCGTCAAGGCCCGCGATAATGCCGCGATTAGATAAAGGAGTCAGGAGATCCGAGACCGGCTGATAACGTTGCCAACCGCGCTTCGTGTCATCTCTTCAGACGATGTCATGATGAAGAACCGTTTGCGATTCCTTCTGTTTCACCTTTGCTGTGTTCGATAGGTTCTCTGAATTTATTAATAAATCCTTGAAAATGCTGTAATCTATCAGTTTAATTCATGCGCGAATTTCAACCTTATAGTGTATGGTCATTACAAAATTCAAAACATGGGACTACTAAAAAAGGTAAAATTTTGTAAGTTTTGGGTGTAGGGGTCTCATCTGTAATTACTGTAGGTACCATTCTGACATTTCATTAATATTATGTAACATTGTCTCTTGTATAGGCTAGTCGCGATTAGGTGGTGTGGACAATGCAGTATAAACATTTGTCAGAACTCTGAGTACACACCGGCTTGTCATTTTCTTCTCCCGAGCAGTGTGGCAGTACTGTTGCGTTCTAGTTTGAACATAAAAGTCAATATTACCGACATTACCGACATATTCTATAGACACGAACGTCCATATAAACTATTTGTTCGAAATCTGAACTAAAATGTTAACCAAAACGTCACTTTTATAACCTATTTATTCCCTTGAACAACAAGTAATTTTACTTATTTCACTAATATTTTTTATTCAAATTCAAGTTTACACTTAGACTCGAGTCCTTATATCATGAGCGCCACTCCTTACACAACCACAAGCTGTAAATATTGACACCTTACTAAAGTCAGTTTGAATGGATATCAGTTCAAATCAGTTGAACACAGTGAATGTTCGGAACGCCAAATCTAGTACGTAGTGCATAATATGCATAATAATATTATTATATCGATGATTGCCGATCTGATGTCTCACTTTGAATTGTGAAATTCTACTCATTTCATTTTCTTGGTACATTTCGCTTTTCATCAAGCAATTAACTGCTTATTCCTACAGTTCTATAATGTTGAAAACTTACCAGTCACAATGATAAATGTAAGTGCTTCATAATGCTATAAAACTATAATATCAATAAACATATATCCAATGTGGGCGCGTCCGTTTAAAGGTACTATACAAAGTAATCATTTTGTTTCAAGTGTATGTATTTTAGTTAAATCAGTTATGTAATGTTGTAGATGACTAAGCCGAGAGACGACTGAATAAAACGATGGTAACGACACGTTATTTAATGCTGTTTACATACGTCTTGCATACTTGTATACTAATTACTCTACACACTACAGTAATAGTTGACCAATACATTTCGAAACCATTTTGTGTCTCAAAGGATATGCAGTCGTACAACTACATATACTGATTGATTTATTTTTTCTTCCAAGATATGATAGGACACTTATTTACCAGAGGAGTAAATTACAACGCAGGACATTTCAGACGTGTTTATTTTGAAATCTAAAGTCGATCCATGCCTTTTTCGGCCACATAATACCATATGCATACGAATATGTTGATCGCTTGTCAAGAATTTTAACACAATTCGGCGATTCAGACATAAGCTAATTTGTATACACGCCGTTACAAATACGCAATTACCTCTAAAAATAGTTATTTAACGAGGAACTACATTTATTGTCAAACAAATGATTATTTTTATCATCACGCACAACGCGGGTGAATTGTGGATGAAGTCGCAAACTTATCAAGCGAAACATATTTGCGTATCGTTTAACACTAAATAAATATTTAAGAGTTACCTCGTGATCAAATAAAAAAATTAAGGTGACTGCACCATTGGCAAGTCAATTTAGATAAACATGAAGTTGACGCCTACATTCTGAAAGGGTAAACTGGAGTGTAACCAGACATTAGTTATTTAAGTGTTTGTTTTTTTATGAACAGTGTCTAGCGGTAATGAAAAAATAATCCTGTATAAGTCATCTAGGGATCGTTTAGGAATGAAAAATATAAGGAAAAGGAGCTATTTATGTAGGATAAAAGCAATTGATAAACAGAACCCCGTAAATAGTACTCTTACCCTAAAATTGTACCTATACTTATATCAGAAATGTTCATCACGCGAGCAACAGTACGGATGCTGCGCAAAATGTTGCGAATCTAGTAGTTTACATTGGAGAGTAACGACCCGCCACGTCCCAACGTCCGATAAAATTCACATTTCAATGTATGCTGTAGAAATCCATCTATAGGAATATACGAGCCACTCAATATCTTTAACACATTAATCTGGTGTGTAGTTTGTGTAAGCTGTTTTCTAACAGGCGAAACCAGCAAATTATCTTAGTGGGATATGGTTCAAATTCCATTGACAAGTTGTAGATCAACATTATGACATAGTTTAATAAAATAATTTACTTATTACAAAACATTTTAATCTTAATAAAATCTGTAACTGACTAGTTGTGAAACTAATGCCTTGAAATTACATTTAATACGTCTAAGAATGACGGTAAACCGCGTTGGTCTCGACTATTGCTAAATGGCAATCGTTAAGCCGAGATACTTTGCTTGTCACAGAACCGTGTCAGTAGTAGCAACTACTCAAAGGAAATGTCACTTTGAATCAGTAATTGGTGTCCGTTGAGATTTGTTCTACACTGTCGTTCACATAGTCAAATTGCGGTAGGTTAGGAGATCTACGAAGAGACATGATATGACGGTAGTGTTTAAAACAAAGTTTATGGCTTCAGCCGCTATCAGACGAACCACATGGGTGTTAGGTCACAATTGCTGATATGCTGACGTGTAATGACGCTGCTGACAACTTGATCGTAGTGTTATACCAAAAGTTTGAACGAATGGAATGGAGTTTGCATGATGTCACCTCGCATTCCGAATCCTTTTGATCTATTCTCACTGTCATGTAAGAAAAGCTTTACAGATACTAATGCTGAAGCATTCAGGTCGTAAATGTATACGCTGTCAATAGTTATATTTGTTTGGCACTAAAAATAAGTGACATGCTAAATATAAAATAAAATAGATCTTGTCGTTTGAAGATAAATCTACATTGATATTGATAATGTTAGGTGTGTGGTATTTTGCAAATCGATAATTTTATCGAGCATTAGTTATGAGTCATCTCATGCGTGGTCAGAGGTATTTTGAACATCTCACGTTAGCTCTTACTAGCTTTTGCTCTTGGCTTCGCCCGCGCGTTTTTCCGTGGCAGAAGTCCCAATATAAAAAGTAGTCCTTCCCAGGGTCTAAATCTATCGCCATGCCAACTTTCATTAAAATCTGTTTGGTAGTTTTTGGTTTATCGCGTTCAGACAGATGCGGTTTTGTTGTTTTATAATATGTAAGGATTTATACCAAGAAGAGAATTATAATCTATATTTAAATTATATATCTTGTGCAGATATATAGAATTATTCGTGTATTTATAAGTAGAACATATATCTTCATAACTTTCTTCTTTCTTACAACCCTCTTCTCATTGTAGATGTTATTTACAGTGTTCAATTTGAAAGAATTTTCGTTTGCTTTTTCTCCGGGAAGTGCAAATTCCAATCCTTAAAAATCTGTATGACATAACTCATCGTAATTGATGCAAATGAATGATTAACGTACAGACGCCAATCAGTGCTAAATTGCCATGTTGGCTTTGTGGTTTGTCGATCATGCAATGAACAAATCATCAGACGTCGTTTTACTTGAAGAATTGATGTTGAACTAACAGGATTCCTCAAGAGGAATTGATTTCTGAATTGAGCTGATTCAAATCAGCCTTTTGAAAATAAGAGACCCCTTAAGAATTTATTTCTAGGTTATGATTTCCTCTCATATTCGATTCAATTTATTACTGTGAGGCAAAGTGTATTAGCGTCAATACCTTTGCGCTTAATTGAAGGTCCAGCTCACTTAAAACTGATAGCCACGCAAACTAAATAATTGAAGTAACTAAACTTAATGAATCCTGAGACGCCACATCAACCTGGTTATCAACAGCATTACGAGCCCCAAGACCATTAAACATGCATAAACGTAAGAAACTAGAGCGCACATTTTTTTCTAAATAATTTATACCAACGGCATTGAATTTACTTCTGAAATGGTCTTGTCGGTTTATAGTCTCCTTGATAGTCCGTTTATTACATGCGGAATGGATGTTATTGTTTATTACAATTAGGATTTTATAGGCACATTTAGATTACAGTAACTTTATTGCCGCTTTTCTTGAAACGGACTTGTTCCAGATTTCGTATGTAGTTTTTTATTGTTGCTCATATTGATTATTGTAAATTACTTGATGTACCTTCTAAACCTACGTTAGCTAGAATTTCATTAAAAAAATTCCGAGTATACTAAGAAATTTCTTACAGGATCATCGTGATAAAGATGATCTATCATTTTTTTTGTGTGAGATAAATTAGGTTTGACAATAAAGGAAATTCTTCGAACAAAACATCGACTGAAGTCTCATTAAGCCTGAAGCTGAAATGTTATGTATTGTATGCTTAATAAAACTTCACGTTTATAAAGACACTAAAATTTAATCATGGCAACCTAATCAGTTTCGCCATTTTTCCTAAATTACTTAATTTGCACCAACTTTAATTTTTATTGTGATTTTGCGCATTTGCAAATTTCCACAATCAAAAGGCACAGAGTTAGCTCAATGGTTAACCATCTTTAAGTTACTAATTACTCTATTGTCGTTATTTCTGATTCACATCGGTTTCGAATCCCCCGTCAGAGCCTCGTCCTACATAGTGTGAATGTAAACACGTCGTTGGCACTGTGTTTACCGTGTCGCGATCGCATCTGCAACGCATCGGTTGCATCACGTTACACGTGGATTGTATAACACGCCGTTCTAATTGTTTGTCTTCTGATCAAGGTCGACGTGTTTAATGTAGGGGAAGTTGCTTTACTCATTTTCTATTAGGATGATGGAGAAAATTCTGGTGACGATCATGAACGCGTCGACGTTTCGACAGATGCATTGGTCTATACAGATGCATTGGTCTATTGGTATATTTAACACTCTTTAAACATGATAGAGAACGGCTCAACCAAGTTCTTGTAATTGAGGGTTTGCAACAATTGTGCGGGTGAATTATCACCGGCCTCTTCTACGAGCATAGTAAACCCCACGTAGACGAGATTAAGTAGGGCCCTTCACATATGAACAGTACTACGGACAGTGCTAATTCGTTTAGATTTTATAACTCATCAGTTAAATTAATATTGGTTCGCCAAAATGTGTTTCTTTGGCTAAAGAAATCAACTTCTTTTTCAGCTGTTACCCGCTGGGGATATTTCCCCTATCTAAAAATATATAAACCATAGTGTTTTATATATTTTTTAGATAGTTTTTAGATTAGATCACTTTTGTTTCTAGTGATAAAACGTGTATTATACTAAATTTGATTTGCTTATTGGGATTTTCCAAGAAAGAGCGAATTCAGGAGTCGGAAGACCGTACTTATACTATTATAATTACAACCTGTCAGAAAATCACAATCATTAAAAACATATTATTTGATGTCTGATAATAATTGCATTGTGTTTTTTGTTCCAGGTAAAGAACTTCAAGTATTTTAGTTAAGGAAGTAAATATTTGAAGAGTTGCATAACTGAAGCGGTTGATGTCTTGGCTGCACCGTGCAAGTAACGTGTATTTTTTTATCTGTTTGGTGTTGGTTCTGATTTTTTATCAAACATTACACACTTTTTGACATTTAAATGCTTTCCAAGAATGATGACATTGCGAAAATATTACGGTATAAAATATGTTATAGTTTTACTGGTGGCATTTCAGCTATCGTTGTTTTTATAGCTATTTCTCCATAATATACATTAAAATTTTAGTATTTTGTAACTATATGTAAATACTCCAATAAATTACTCTCGCTTTTTTCGCCTGAATAATATAATGTTGTTAAATCCACCAAGTCTACTTTATGTTCAAAACAAAATATAAGCCTCAAAAAAATGTAATTACCTTTTTGTTTGTGTAATTTTTCATGAAAAGCTCTGGTTTAAGCTCTTGTGTTGCTTGGTAATAGAAATCCTCTATAGAAATTGTGGTCATATATTTAATTATTGACGTCGTATTCCTTCTCTACGTTTTCTTAATCTTCTATTACAACAAGAACTTGATTAATTTTATTCTAAAGGAAAGCCTATTTGCATAGCGTCTTTGGATTTTTTGATTAGTTAATAATCATGAAAGAAAATAAGCAAAATATTATAAGAGACGAAATAGACTTAATTTTAGAAAGAATAATAATATTTTCCTATATTTTTACCGATTATTTGTTGATGTGAATTATAAGCTCGTCGTGAACAATACAAAAACCTGATCTAATACTTGTTAGTTGCAATCACTGCATTACGAAGAGATAGGGCGTAGAGAGGTGACAGTTTTAATATTTTACCATGTTATGGCATTAGAGATCCAAACCTAAAAAAATCTCTACTTTAGCTAAGGTAATGTCTGCAGTTGTCAGTCTGTTGCTTTCAGTCTAATAGCCGTAGTGATCTGCCAATCTCACAATTTAGTTAAATAATAAAATGTGTGCCTAAAATAATAAATCCGCGCGTATACTCGCAAACTCAATACAATAATTCGTTATGCAGAGCTAATATAGCAGTGCACAAAGTTCGTTGCACGCGCCGCCGATATAATTAATAAATATCTGTTGCCAATGGATTCATATAAATATAGATAGTGATCTGTCACATGTAAAGTAGATTGTCCCAGATACTGGAGATGTAAATACATATTTAAATTATCACAGTCGTGAGAGGTAGAGTGGCAATCTGATTGACATTTAAACAGAACTGCTATTACTTCTCCTCGACCTTTTTTGAGGCATTAGTTTCCAGTTGACCAAACTCTTTCCTCTTTACAAAACCTACAAGGCTTCGCAATCTTTTCTGTTTACTATTTATGAAGAGATGTCGCGCGCAACCTTTGAGATACACTTGAATGATGAGATGTGATGGGTTTCAATATCAAGTGTGTAGCATCCAACGATCACCGAGCAGAAAGAGAAAGAATGTAGAGACGTGTGACGTCTACATTGTGTTTTATACTGCCTGGTGAATTAATCGTAAAAATCTTATCATTACACCGTATAATATCTGTGGTTGACTGCCTCTGTGGCAGGTGGTAGTTGTAATGCGTACGCGGTACGAGTACGACTATGGTGCTTAGGTCCTGGATTCGAATACCGGATCGGGCTGAAAAAAATTGTGACTAGGTTTTTGCATTTTAAAAATTACTCAGTCACAGCTCGGAGTCAGGAAGTTGGCGGTGTTATAAACCTGTGCCACGTAAAGCCGTTGTTCCTACGTCTGATCTCTCGTCAGGTCATGTCGGATTCTCGTCTCACCGGACTATGAGAGTTAAGGTACTGAGATTGCACTTGAGTATTGCGCACACACTTGTGCACCATATCTCCTGCGTAGCTGGCTGATCTCCGTTGAGATTGGCCGTAATGACTGAAATTCGGCTAATAGGTATTAAATATATGTGGTTACATATTTAGAGAAACCAAGTATGTACACGTTGAGCGCAGTTTGCTGGATTCTCTTAATCGTTTTATATCAACGCAACGAAATTGCTTCGTAATGCACAGTTCAAAGAAAATGTCGTCCAATGGAATCATATCTCAACGCACTCAGCTATTAATCAAGTCACAAATAAAGATATGGACAGTGCTAAGCGTACTGCACGCGACAGATTTATATTGACGTGGTCTTAGTAATGCATCCCGGAGTACTGTCTTAGGATAATAGCAATGGAAAAAATAACGCCCATGACTCCTTGTATTCGTGTCAGTCTTTGTGGCGCATTGGTTAGTAAGTCAGCTATGTAGTAGTCGGATTCTTTATAAATCATGTGATCGCATATCTGTTTGTTGATAGAAAGAATTCTTGATACTCACTATAAGAGAATATATCTTAGTTCAGGAATCAGGAGTATGTGACTGCTATCAAAAGCCAGTATCAAAAATCTCAATCCAGAAGTACTAAAGGAAGTTATACCTTCCTAGTTATTAAAACTATTGATTTTAATAGAAAAAGTGATGTTAACTCCAAGGTAAAATAAAATGCGTTCAGTAATACCATACCGGTCACTGTTAATTCTAAACCTAGAGGTTAACAACAAGCAATTAAACAGATTGACGTTTAATTTTATTGCGGATTCGAACCGAGGTCTTTTGGATGCGTCCTTCAAAGTATAGTTCCTGTGTTAATTCTGTTAAAGCTTTACTTTCCTTTCCTTTGATTAAATTTTTGTTGATGAATAATTAATCTGATCAGTTATCATAATTCAATACCTAAATGCTCTAGAAAACAACTGCCTCGGTTGTTGTATGTGAGCAGGATATGACTACCGCTTTGAGGTCACGGGTTTGAATCCCAGATCGGGAAAAGTGTTATTTGGTTCCTCCTACTCAGTACCAGCACAGGTTGTGAAAGCTGTGTCCGATGTTGATAGGCTTGTCCCCTATCACATCATGGTACGGAACACACATGGCGACAAGTGATAGCACCTCTGCCTACTCCTTCGAGGGTAAAAGATTGTGCAATGCCATATGTGGGTTTTTGGTAGAGAGACAACATATGACTGAGACACACCAACAAAGTTATCAGGTTTTGTTTTATTTGTATTACGTTACAATTGAATGATAAGTCCAGCAATAGCTAACAAGGCAGCCGAACTCTTAGGCGTAAGCTTCAAGTCTATTTAAACAGTCTACCCATAAGCACTAGTTTCAAAGACTGTCATCCACAAGTCATAGATGTTTAGGGTCAAACTTTGCTATAAAAAGTACCCTCCGCTGCTTAATAAGCTTTCAAGAAGATGGCGAAAAGCTTTTCAGACGCACGTCTTCGTCGTCGTCATTTGTTTGTAAAAGTATACTGTTGTCGCCTGTACCACATTTACTGCGCATTACCTTCGTCAGTTCGTATAAAAACCGCTCGTAAACAAATCGTTTTAATACGTACCAGTATTGTGCTATATATAAATGATTTTATGAACAAAGAAGGGGTTGAATTATTTAAATTTCTAGATCCGTCACATTATACGACAGAGTGAAGTCAACCAGCAACCGCATTGTATCAACGAGTACTTGCGATCGTTGGAGTAAACAATCCGCACACGCCGCGACCGCTCGCAGGGGTTGCCGACCTTGCAGCGGGCTCTCGATTTCCTTATTCTAGACCTGCACGTTTCACTGACGTGTCCGAGTCTACGGTTCGCATCATTGTTAATTGCCTCGTTTGGTGCGCGTTCACACGTGTCAATTTCGATTGATACGTCTGGTTGGTGCCTCTCTAACCAGTCTTGTTTGTGTACTTTTGAATTATCATGTAAATGGTTTTAATTGCCATTCAAATATCTTAAGTGGCTGAAAAGTTGCCGTAATATCTAATCTTATTTATTTATTTAATGAGATACACAAACAGTAAACATATCCGAAAGTCTAGAAAACATTGAAATAATTATGAGTATTTCTCAAATTAAGTATACGCAACGAAACAGCCCAAAAAAACATCACTACGATTCTCCCGTCCCATCTGTACCCTTCCCGTCTATCTCAATACATTATCTGTATGTTGTTTAATAGAACGAATGCATCTAATCTTGGAACTTGTTAAACTATAATTCCTGATGACACAAAAATTGCCATCCTGAGGAGGAGATCACACAACCCTTTTTAATAGCCGTCTGTTGCATGCTAGGCCGTTAAATTTGTTGAAATAAGCTTCAAGTCATGTAATTGGATTATATTCCTGTATCATTTATAGTCTTTACTCTTGAACCATGATTGTCTCGTCTGGAGTTCATTCAAAGTTTTCAGTTGAAATCATTGCTTACCTGTTTTTAAGTTTATAATAGTTGTTCTTGTCCCCTCTTTCTTGACAGTGCTGGCTTTTAATTGCAGCAATTTCGTACTTGTCATCTTAATTTAGAATTTCTTATCTGTTTTTTTTTAATTGCCCCCTAATTGCTAGAATGTGATTACGTTCAATTGTCTTTCGTAGAATGCGTTTTTCACGTATCAATTACGTTTGAAATGTCCAGTCCAACTGGTCCATTTGTTCGCGTGTTAGTTGCAATTAGTTTTTTGATTGTAGTCTTGTTATTTAGTTGTGGATTTTACGTCGAATTATTTGTGATGTTATTATGATGAGTCGTTTTTGCACATTGGCCAAGTATGACTCAGTATCTTGCTCTACATATTGCTATATCTGTTTTGAAAGTGCTATCGATATATTTGTGGCAATACAAATAAGCTTGCTAAACCGGTGCAAGAGTGCGACCGCAAATAACTGATTAAATTGACAGCCTGCTGTTGTTTCGCTTTGTTTAAGAAGCCCAAAAAAAGATTTCCACTTCTCACTAAATATTCTCTTTTAAGGACGATGATGCATTCAGGGATCTTTTGGGACCTTGGCTGGTACAAGTTATTTAACAGCATGTGACACATATTACGTAATTTGTTAGGTAGGGATTCAAAATGATAGTCCACCCGTGACCACGAAAGTTGCAAAGTCTTCGAAACGCCATGAAAAAATTATATTATAAAAACAGCGTTAAAATATTTTCATCTTAATGTCTAACATTCGCGTAAACATAAATTATTTTCAAGTAGCTCACAAAATTTTTGCAGTACACTATTCCCAAGAGGATGTTGACGGGTGCACGGCTGTCGACAGAATGCTCTCACAGCCCTATTTCCTGTCTTTATATAGTAACTTGGTCGGTGCTGTTAGTAGTTACTACCCTCGATCATTAAATTGACAACTAATAGTACTGAATATTGATAGTAAAGAAGTAATTGTATGAATAGAAACATCTAAGCCTTAGCGTGTTATAAAAATTACCTTTGCGTAAACAACACGAATGGGTTGTACAATTATCGCGTCACGCTAATTTGTTGTGATTACTGGTCAGTTGAATATAGTGACATAACTTGGTAATGGCGACATCTACTTTATAAGATCATTAGTATTAACTGATTAATAGTTAACTATGAACGTATAGCCGATGGCTGAAATATGCAGACTTCTTAACTCCAGACGAGCACTAATAAAAAAAATCTGGAAACATTTTTTTTTTTATATTTTCACGGCAAAGTAACCCCTCTGCACTTGATGGTAAGTGGAGTGGGGTCCAATAGAATGTCGACTGACGAGAGATGATTACCCCTCGACAGTCGACACAATTATGCCGGCCTGTTGGAACAGGATACACAGGCTGATTCCGGAAGGCGACACACTTTCGTGGGCCACTATGGCGGGTTTTAAAACGCTGTGTACGGTGGTCGTTATCTGGGCGGATATAAAATTTATCAGCTACTATCAGTAAGATCATCAAGACATTACAAGACACAAGATTACATCAAATCAGGCACACAGATAAATACTACCCGCTGTCCAAATCAAGACCAATTTACAAACATTACGTTCTGCGCACCTTTTAGCTAAAAGGGCGTTTCCCTCCACAGCATTTAAATTCGTAAGAATTATTTCCGATTCCCTCCTGTCCCAACGTAACAAACAAATTCTTCAACCTTCTCGACGCTTCTCGGTAGTAAAATGGTGTATCGCCATCGTAGCTTTTCACATATTGGAAAATATTTTACAGTATCAGCTAATATTGGTCTAAAAACGTTAATATTAGTCTTGGAAACTTGAACCTTATAGCTTCTAGACTTGATGGTCGATTAAATGTTTTATTATAACAATAATTAATACAATAGGAAACTAATTAAGGTATCAAAACATGATATCGATTGAGCGACCGGATCACGATGGTTGAATTCCCAGAAAATGTCAGTTTGTGGTCACTTTAATTATTTTAAATGGCATCTTGGCCGTGACGCGTGGCATTGTGGGCCGTGTGGTCACCACTATGTTGAAATACGTGATTATTAAATATAGCCACCGATGTATTTATGGACCTTGTTAATTATATTTATCTGGGGGTTTATCCGTTTACGTAGATTTTTGCAATCTTTGAATAAATTGGGTTGAGGTTGTGTTAGTGACATCGAAGCTTTTGCTTGCCTGGTTTGGTTTGAGACAAATATCAATAAAAAAGTAGTAATTAGGTAGTACCTACTAGTCTCTTCTTGAGGTTTTACGCCGTAACAATTTTAATCAAAATAGGTTTAGTCGTTGAGCCGTGAAAGCTTAGCAGACAAAGTTACCTTCGTATCTATTATATTAGTTTGGATATAAATTGAAAACTGGGGGCACAATACTCAGATTTCTGAATTACAAAATAATCCATGCTATACATGCAAGCTATGGCTTATGGTGGTCCTTTAGACAATAGAAATAAGAAGAAACAAAACAGTACAAAATAATTTAAGGTAGTTGGCCCTTATCTCAAGTTGTAATAATCTCTGAATAAATTAGGACAATTTGGTATACCTTGCAATGTCTTCTTTGATGATGGATTATTTCACTGGCATTAACGAGTGACTATGGGTCAGGGAATTGCGCGTAAAATTTTGGCGTATTACGTCAAAAAACAAGTATTTTACCCTTCGGTACGTTTAAATGTCAATTATAAATAAAACCTCGGTCTCGGAGAATAATTTGAGAGATTTCTCGAAGGACAGACTATTTATATCTTGCGGCTTTGCAAGCGTGTAAAGCCTTTTACAAGTCTATAAAACCCTAGCGACTCCTAACGCCAAAGGTACAACACCAGTGCCACCTATTTAAAAAAAAAATAGACTAAAACTCCAGTAATTCTCATAGAATCGCTAATGTGTTATTCCAAGACATAATCTGCCCTTACGCCTAATTTAATCCAAATTCGTTCAGCTGTTTCTGACTACTTCTAACAAATATGCACACATACAAACATCCAAAAATTGTTCCATACTTTCACACTTATAATATTTGTAAAAAGTAAGATAACAAGGCTATTTGAAATTTTCGATGATTAATGAAGTTTATGGTGTCATATTTGATATCAACTGAATTTACGCAGCAATTTATTGTCCTTAGGTATATATATCGCACTTTATTAAAATACAGCGTAGTTCAAAATAGCAATGCGGTGAAATACGTAACTACTCTATATAATTAAAATAGTTAGGATGAAATTTGCATCTACTTCGCCCTTCAGTTTGATTCCTCGGTCGGGCAATTTTTACTGTATTTTACTGTTAAAGCTATGTGCATCTCTGCCTGCTTCTCAGAGGGTAATTATTTGTATTATAAACTCACTTTTGCTCGCCGCTTCGCCCGTATGAAAGAGTTTTCCGGGATAAAAGTCCCACTATATATATTATCCCGAGATAGAAAGTAGCCTATAACCTTCTCAGGGTCTTAAACTACGTCCATGCCAAATTTCATAAAAATCCGTTCAGTAGATTTTGAGAAAATCGATAACATACAGAGAAGGGGACTTTATTTAATAATGTGTATAGATTATAAAAAATCATTATATTATGCAGCCGACACTTCTACGCAAGTAAAGTTAGTTAAAAATCGCAGCGATCGCAGCCATTTACTATGCCATGACACATAGGATCTAGTTAGCGCTTTTTTATGACATGAATGAACTGTTTACATAGATGATAAAACCGTCAGTCATGTGCCCACGCGCCCACACTGAAACATTGGCCAGTGTCGTGACTAACACGTGTTCTGCGGTATGTAGCCGATACCCGGTGGTCAACATAGAGGCGATGGTAAAATGTTAAGCCGCTTTGGGCTTACGACATTGTCTTGCACGTTCGCTTGTAAGAAACAAATATGCACCATTCTAAATGTCTATTTAAGTCGGTAGTCTTTTGAACTATTGGTAAACTCATATGAAATTGATTATAAAATTTCACTTCTGAAAGTGTCCTCAGCACACTTACTGGCATTTGGATTTAAATTTGTTCATTTCACGGAAGCTCACTCCGCATTCCGAAGTCGCTTGCTCGTCTGTTTCTATAATACTAATAACCAGTGGCGAAAGATGAAAATTTCCTAGAGGACCCGACACAACATATAGGTACTGATATGCTTGAATGCGTTCTGCAAATCGTTCTAATGATAGTTAGATTCTACATAAGAGAAGTCGACAGGAATTGGATTATATGGACCCTTCGCCAGGGCTTAAAACAAAATGTCACCAGTTACCTAATACATAGCAATAGGAAAAACGTGCAAGTAAATACATAGACATTATAATATGACGCGAGCAATGCAGCTACTAGTGGGCGCGTCCTCGCAAAAAGTACTGATTATAAGCAAAATATGTACAAGGTATGATAGTTGTAGCTTTAAAGATAAACAAAGAATCAAATCTGACTTAATCTAAAAGATTATAAGAAAAAAAAATTGAAAGTATTCATCAATTGTTAACCAAACTACACTATGTTTGTATAAGAGAAGCACTGTTAAACCCATCCATTTACAACCTTAATCACGAGTGATAGTTCCCATAAAAGCGTAAATGTATTCAGCACGAGCCCCGGCTCGTCCTTCTGGGCCACAATATTGGTATAACTAAGACGAATGGCCGGCAGAGCCGTGCCCACTGGCCGCCACTAAGTTCTTGGTACAGCGTCGCATGGCGTCCGATAATGCCGCGCGGCACCGCTGCCGCGTCACACTTGCGGTTTTCGCGTAATTATCTTCAATTAAATTTATATAATGGTGTTTACCTCATTCCAGCTATGTTGTTCAGTTTAAGTTGAGACGTCGTGGAGTGTGGACTGGACCGCTCCGGTTTCGGTTTTCGAGTGGTTAACACGTGTATATTTTTATGACTGGATGTGTTCCGCGATCTGAAGGATATTGATGATTGGTATGTTTATTGTTGATCTCTTAATACGAGGCGAAGGGTGAAAATTTTTGAAAGGCAACCTGATAACATATAAGTACTAATTATATGCATAAGTCTACGAATCGTTCTTATAATGATTAGATTTAACACAAATTACAATAGGGAAGTAGATTATAAAGACCCTTCACTATAGCTTGATACAAACGTTTTCCTTTAGTTTTGTACGTATCGAATGGCTGCAAATTTCAGGTGATTACAAAAATCAAATTTATTACGGCTGTGCCCGTATATTGTAATTTTTTTTCCAATAGTTATTTTCCTTTGAAAAGCGGGACAGTGCACCGTTGGAATCCTCGTTTGCATGTTCTAGATTATAATTAGCTGATTTATATGCGCCACGGTGCGACTGTTGGCTTTTAAATGCAATAATAATGATAACGAACTGCATCTTTTCATAGACTTTTCTGGAGAAGTATTCAAGCACTTGACTAAGTTTCTATGTCTGAAATTACTTGTTTTGTTGTCTTCAATGTAGTAAACAGTTCGGACTTATGTTTCACGTATCAATGTTTTGTAATAAGTAAGCAGATGCATCAAGTTACTAATGTGATAGGACCTTTGATAATTATAAATTAAAATGAAATTATTGATCCACAAAAACAAAACGTAATCAACGATGCATGCACTCTAAGCATGATCTTTGTACAATAATCTATACGCAAATCGACACCCTAATGGTTAGTAAACGGGTCTCAAATCACACATACTGACAAATTGAAAGTGCAGCATCATCCTTTACACGAATACACGTCTTAAGTAATTTTGTAGTTAGCGCGAAACAAAATATATGTTTTGTTTATGTTTATACCATGTTATCTGCGCGTAATGATAGAGATATCGAACGTTTAGAGTACTCTCGTGTCTCTGGTATACACGTGTTGTCAGTTATAAATGAGGATGATAAATTACTCCGTGGTGAGTTATTGTTACTTCTTTGCGGGTGTATATTTGAAACATAATTATTTGTTGTAAATAATGATGGAGATAAAAAGGGGTGTGTTTGTTGGTTCTGCTTTCTTTACGTATTTGATTGTATTCGTTTTTAATTTTTCTCAGTGTCAATTTTACTGAGTTCTTGTGATTACTTTTCGGAAATGTTTTTATTCAGTAATAATCTATAACAAATCTAAAAATATTAATTAGTATTTTCTCCGCCTAATTGTTTCCCTACATTGTTTATTTGAAAGAAAATAAACAATCGTACCCAATTAGTAAATAAAAGGAACAGTAATATTCTTTCGTAAACATCATGTTTACTCGAAATACGTCAATAATGGCTCCTTTTTTTCATTATTGTTGCAAACCGGTCCCACAGTCACCGGACAGTACCGAATATTAATGAACTCGCGTATTATCAACCAGTGACGTCATTAAGGATAAATAGTATTACTAATTTTCTACTGAATTTTCAATACGTCAACATATTTAGATCTGCTACCGGACGGCCTTGGGATGACATAGTTGCAATATGAGTTTAATCACACACATAATTGAGTACATTTTTGTGTGAAACGACGCTGCAGTGTAGTGAATCACGCTAACGCTTATTGGTCGAATGTTGTAGGGTGCCAGCATAAGCGGAGCGATTTGAGCCTACTAATTAAACATAAAGGGAATACCTAACGCCTACGTAGTACTACGTGGTATTACTTACTCATGTCGCATCTGTTATTTACATATAAATATATCACATTAATAGTTCTCATAGAACATTCGTAGAAACTTAATTAACATCATGCCCATTCCAAGAGAAGCGACATTTATTTTGTCCTGTCAAGTATCAAGTAATAAGTTGAGATGTCTTTCTTTATGTAATCATTAAAATGTTAATTTTACACAGATTGTTTCTATTGAATATACATAACTCAAATTCCAACATAGAATACTTCAGATGATTGTAAGATAACCGTGTATTAATATAACTTATAGAACAGCAAAAATGTAAGACTGGGAAAATCTTTATCAAATCCATAATCCCTACATTGATATAATGCAAAAAGCAGTATATTTCTCAGGCTTTTTCATTTGTAAGCTTCTGCATAAAGATCCCGAGATTAGTAAAACAAATAAGAATTCATCACAGTATCAAGAATCGCTTAGTTAAAGCGATGATAGGAATAATAAATTACAATTTATAACGCCATTAATATGCAGTTAGTATGATGTATGCTAGGATGTGTTCAGAAAGTTAAACAACACTTGTAATAGACTCCAAGTGAATCATAATACTTGGAGTGCAGCACTTGGGATATTTTTTTTTGATCTTTAGTTGTCTAGTTTCTTGTTTTTCTTTAAGTACTTATTTTCAATAAAGATCCTAACCGCTTTATTCGATCTATTGCGAAATGGACAATGAACAAAGTTTCTTTGACATGCTCACAATCAGGAATCGGATTGAAGATTGAGATTGGGATCGTTTCTGAAAACACCACTAAACACTATTGCCAGATGTAACCCATACCCACGAATCATTATGTTTCCATCACCTGTTGGTGTTATAATCAAGATATTATCCTTGATCGTTGGTTCATCATCTAATTCTTTCTGAGATGTAGTCTTCATTCTGTTTCTTTTCCTAATTACTACCTATATCTTTGACTTTTGGCATTTCAGATGTTTTGGTAGAAATTATGTCATTGCTTTTATATCTAAAGCCGTGGAGAATTAATATTATAGTTCTAAGAACGAGTAAATATATTAAACGTTTATTTTTCATCTCTCCGTCATTAGAGAAATAACACCTACTATTAGTCCATTGACCTTTATTTTCACAATAACAAAAACATTAAGATATGTTTTTTATCTTAGATAAACTATAATTTAAAGAGTTACGTGTGTTTGTGTTTTTAAATGTATTATTTTATCATCAGGTATAATTCAATATATCGAGTTATTTTAGCCATTATTAAAGCTAATATCTTTTATTTGAGTTTTAAATTAATTGCTTTATTATTTGAATTGTAATACGTGGTTTATTATATCCACGTAATGCTTGATATCTTTTAAATCTTCATAAGACTGGCGCCTTGGAACCTAAATAATACGGATAAAAGAACTACGCATCAAAAATGTGTATAAGCAAAACGCATTCAAATTCGACTACCCCTAATCGTCTTGTGTACGGTCGTTATGACACTGATTAGCTATGTGTTATTAGGTCCCGCTAATGGCTAATTAATGTGGCAGGGCAGGTGGGGGGTTCTCGGTTGCCATCAACGCATCGAGGCTGCCACGCCCGATGTAACGTGACCCATGTACCTGTACACGAAGACGCCGTGTGCTTGACCTTGTTTCAAATACTAATATCAAGATTTTTGTTAGTGTGTTGTACTACGCAGTGTCGAAAACATAAGTTGAATGTGATTAAAATTTGATTATATTAGACCGGTATTAAATAATAAATAACACAAAAATACAGTTAATGCGATGGTAAAATCAAAATCTACCAGCAGGATATGGGGTGGTAGGTACCACCGCAACATGTATTTTTGCCGCCAAGCAGCAGTGTGTAGTCGCTGTTCTATTCCGGTTTGAAGGATATTGTAGCCAGTGTAACTACAAGACATAATAAGACTTAACATCTCATGTATCAGGATGGCGAGCGCAGTGGCATACCAAACAATACTTTATAATTCAAGGTGTTGGATGGTGTTTCTACTGTTTATGGGTGGTCGTATCCCTTACAAACCCTATTTACTTCATTACTTCATTCAACTAAATTACTTCGGAAATTCTATTTACTTCTCACCTGCATGAAACGGTGTCATAATTAATAACGGACCTGAACCATCTATTGTCGGTTACTCTTTTTAAGAATTATACGCGTATTTACCATTTAACTCATAGCTTAAATCAAATATGTGCTCAATAAGTGATTAGCAACAATACATTGTATCCAATAAATTTAGCGCATCTAAAGTCAATGTCGCTTTACATGACATTAACATAACATTGTAAAATAACTTAATATTAAATAACATCACAGTGCAATGCGCTAAATATTACTTTACCGTGCCAAGATAAAATTCACCCGAGAAAAAAAAAATTATGGAAGTCTAATCTACTTAAACATTAAATGCACTTCGTCGTCCCAAAAAAAATCACACAAAACTTTATTGGATAATTTGTTTGTAACATCTCGCTGTCAGTGGAGCTCCAACGGCGGAAGACATCTTATATCACTTTATAGCTAACTAATGTTTATTCCGATGTGCGTAGAGTTGTCTTGATAAAACGGATTGCACTGCGCCGCACGCGTCATAATTGCACCTACTAACACTATGTCACGTCTGTTTTACATTCATGTCATTTGGATTGTTGCAATCTGTCAACATAGTCATATATCTTTGTATGTCTTCCTGAAATTGTTCTGTTTGATTGTAAGCGAAAATGAACTTTATTGATTGAAGTAATTTTAAATATAACAGTACATTGAAAGTGCAATGTAATCTATGTATGTAAAATTGAATCCCTATTTCCCTTGGTCGCGCCATCACGAGTGAACGGCTGGACCGATTTCACTTTTTTTGTTGTTGTTGTGTTTGTTATTGTCAGGCGAAGGTTCTTATGAAAGAAAAATAGAAAATTTAAGAAAACTTAACGAAAATATTAATTTTATATAACTGTCAATTGTTTGAAATAACTGTCAGCGATTGACAGATTGCGCGCTGCAAATTCATAGTTAAGACGGAACAACGTTTGTCGGATCGGCTAGTTTATTATAGATTTAAATTTCAATGGTTGTTAGAATTATGTCGGCCTTCGTGCTTTAAATTGTTTATACTTAGACTTATTATGACAGTAGCATCGTATATCTCGGAATTATGGAATTTATTAATAATCCTTAATGATTTTACTACCAACGTCGCATTATCTGAATACGTATGTAGCTATGTATATGTATATGTAATTGTCTTTAATATGTCGCATTAATGAAGTCTATGAAACTTTTGCAAATTTTAGAGTTACATGTATACACAATAACTTTTTTTTACATTTGTTTCTGTCCCTCCAAAGTTTGTCTGGAAGAATTACTTTAAGCGATAAGACCGCCCATTGTGGAACCATATCTTGGGTTTGTTTTTGTTTATGTTTTATTGGTTACACAATAAAGGATTCTATTATTATTATAATATGATTACTATTTACGACTTCTATAAATATGGCGTGTAGAAATATAGTGTAGGTACTCTTCTTAAGGATAGACTGCTTCAATAAGAAAAATTCACGATAATGTAACCTTTATATTGAAAAGAGCAACACCAGAGTTTCTTGCCCGTTCTTCTCTGGTGAGATCTGCTTTCCGAACTGGTGGTAGAGTTAATATTGACGGAATATAAATAATGTATAACATTTTACGGATCCAAAATAAATCATTTCATTTAATAATTTTTCGAAAATATCGGTAATTTATATAAAATTAAGCTCCTCTGCTAAAATAGTTATAACTATCCGAAAATAAACCACAAAAAGACAATATAGAAAAAATATCAAAAAAGTATTACAGTGTTAACCTCAACTCGCGCCGCAAGAAAAATGTTGGCACTAACAACTATTACAGATTAATCTCGTAAATTGATTAGAGAAAAAAACTTATAAATTTTTTGTTCCTCATTCAATTAATTAACAAAACATTAGTGCGAAGGCACATGTTTTGAACGTGTTTTAATATGCTGCGTAATATTTAGCTTTTGTAAAAAGTCCAACGTTTTTTTAACTCAAGTAGTAAACAACTCGATTATGTATTTTTTGCATGCATAAAGTGCATTGCTATTTACAGATATAGAGGTATCTTAGAATTATATAATACTAGCTGACCCGACAGACGTTGTCCCGTCTTAACTATGAATTTGCAGCGCGCATTCTGTCAATCGGTGACGGTTATTTCAAACAATTGACAGTTATATAAAATTAATATTTTCGTTAAGTTTTCTTACATTTTCTAATTTTCTTTCATAAGAACCTTCTCCTGACAATAACAAACACAACAAAAGAATATAGTCAAATCGGTCCAGCCGTTCACACGTGATGACGCGACCAAGGGAAATAGGGATTTATTTTTATATATGTATATAAATTTCACAAATTTTCCTTATTATCTAAAGGTGGTAATCTCTTTTTAAGCATAAAAATGCCTAAGAGACTACATCCTTCCATATCTATTATAAAGATTAGATTCACGCGGATAAAGCCGCGGGCAAAAGCTAGTAGTGTAATATAATAAATAAAATATGTCTTAACAAATTACGTAAGTAGTATTACGCTTGTTTCGAACTAATTACGTGTCCGCGGGTGTAGAGTTCCTCTCCCGAGGGATGGAAACATTCCAGCCCCTCCAACAGCTATAATTAGGAACATCATTAGCAGAAATATCCGCTGAAACTAATCGGATTGTGTTACTACACGTAAGTGGCTTGTAGAAATATGTTTTATAGAGAAGATATTGTTTATGGCTACATGCGTCGTGCAGGAAAGGTCGTATTAGATTTCATAATTATCTTTAATTTCAACAACATTCTTAATTTTTCTTGTCCAATAGAATAAATTTGAAATCACGACATTCGCAAAGCTTTTGTCCGCAGCTCCCCCGCGTGCGAGTTTTCCCGTGATAAAAATTCCGCTTAATATATTACCGGGATAAAAAGTAGCCTATCCACTCAGGAATAGTGAAGCTTCCTATTTGTGAAAGAAATTTCAAAATCGGTTCAGTTGTTCGAGAGATTACCTTCTTCAAACAAAAAAAAAGTTAAAAACTTTACCTCTTTAAATATTAATTTAGCTATATAAGAGTAGAGCCTATTGCAAATCACACTATAATTTTGATGTGTACAAATTTTCTAATTATCTGAAAAAAATATAATGCTTACGGATATTTCAAAAACTGTCTATATTTTAAATTTTGTGTTACTTGTCTAATGACAAAGCATGCTACATAACGTGTTTAGTGACATACAATAATAGGGAAATGGCCTTGTTTTACTACCATGAATAAAATATAATACAACCAGGATATAAATATTTTTATTTTATAGTATTACTAAACTAGAACTGCTAAATCAATTCCACAAATTGATAAATAGCAAGTTACCCAAACACACACACACGTTTTGATTTAAACCAAAGGAAATATTGAGACGGGCGAAACCGCGTTCGTAAGCCAATATTACATATTATACCGGTTGTAATGTATAGTATGCGCGTCTGCATACATTTTATCGAGTCTAGAACATTTTATCCGCCACCTCGCTCCAGATGTGAACCAGATAAAAGTTAATTTTATGTAACGCACTGTCGTTGACGCACTGTTTGTCTAGTGATGTTTCTGCTCGATAATATATCGAACAGTTACATCGATAAGGTAGAACATTGACACACGACGTGTTCTATTTTTAAATAATTATTGATATATTTTTTTGTTGTGATGTTCGTAAGGGCAGTTTGAGTGTAAGTTAAGTGCAACGTAAAATGATGACACATCAATTCTTCATTCTAATTAGTTTTTGCTGTATTACCTTGTAAAGAGATAAGGTATGTTTATACGTTCATTGATACGTCCCTAAATGATTTGCGTATGAATCATAGAAGGGTTTTCATATTTTGTCACTTAAGGAAATTGACATTTATTCATGAAAGTAATCATACAAGTTATTGATGTTATTTACCTACGTATATGATAGGATTGAGCTCAGACAGGGAATCCATGTTAGAATCTAAGCCAAAGCCTGTAAGAAAAATCATGTTGTATATGAATTAGATAGATAGGATATTAACCCCGACAATGTATAAGTTGAAGCTGTCATCTTCATATTTATTCTGTCACATATGTATAATATTGTGTAATAGTTGTTTAACAAGTTCGAGTAGATTATAATAGTCAATTATGTAACCCATATAATAATCATATGTAACGTTCTGCGCCGCACTTAAATCGATAAAACACAATGCCGGACAAACAAATACAAGGGTAATCACGACAATTTCCGGAACTATTACACGTAATTGTCTACAACTTATGTTTACATAGAACACATTAATAATTCAGGTCGATAAAAAATATTCAATAGAAATATCGAGTCACCGACAACACTACGGTCTTAATTGACCAAAGGAATGATTGGTGCTATTTGATTGTAAATTGATTTTTAATTTGTACGTAATAAGGTGTTATGTTGCTTGATGTTGGTCAGATGGGTTTTCCTCAAGTCTCGAAGGTGATCAAGGATGGCTTGCGTCATTCTCGAGACAATGATATACCCTTCTATTTTATAATTGTCTTGTAGGTAAACAAGGGGTATTCTGTATGGAACCCCTGGTTTGGTTGTGTTTGGACGGATGTGTCATGCGGTTGGACTTTGCTCGGGTCTAGGTGCTTGACGCATTACACGTGGCATTTGATAGAAATGACGCTTCCGAACTGGATTTCGAAATTAGGTAAAACCCAGTTAGTTCGGCCAGTGAGCACCTTAGCTTTATACTCCAGCACATTTTTTTATTTCATTAGTGGAATTATTCTCAGAAACGGAGCCTACTGCTTCTACAAAAAAAAAAGTCTTCAGCTTTATATAACACATCACTGCATTCGCAGCGTGATCAAAGCATCCCATTTGCACGTCTAACGTGACGTTCTCACAATTTTCGTCGTCCTTACAGCTGTGTAAGCACTTGTGTTTCTTAGCACGTGGGCGCACGTATGTACGACACGTCACGTGTCTAGTGTCAGTAGAGAATCAGGTCTGTGAGATGGCAGATTTTAATATTATCTATATAGTAGTTAGGTAAACACTTTCAGAAGAATGACAGAATCTTGTTCAAGAAAAGAGTGTCTATCTCAAAATATAAAGAAATTCTGATGTAGGTTGTATGTTGTCATGTCGAAAGACCAGTCATTTCAGCAATAAAATTCAGTTACCTTTGGTCTCTTTAATATAATTTTCATACTCCTGGTTAATCAAGCACCACTAGCGATACTGCCTATCCCTTATGGACTAAAGCCATATTGTTATGTTATTGTCGTTTGTCCTTCTCATAACATCTTGATTGTTTAGTCTTTGTTTTGTTAAGATGAAAATATTTTTTTGTTTATTTCTAACAGACTCAATGTTTTCTGATGTGGATAAACATTAATACGTTTCAAAGATATTGTTTCTTCAATGTTTTCTCAATTGATCTCTTTTAAATACTTATTTATTCCTATTCCTGAATGTTTCAGAGGTATTTCCTATACCAGACTCCGTATATTTAGATGCCATCGATTTAACTTTCAAAAACTATTGTATTCCTTTTAGTAAAGCAATTTAGACAGAGTAATTTCATGTATATCTCAACTCACACCACAAAGCACAAAGTGCAGTGTCAAGTGCTCTTTTTATATTACGAATCAAAATTTTATGGAAGACGTAACAACCCAAATATGGTGTTCCTGTAACTAATGATTGGCTCAATTTGCAGACTTTCGTCATAAATTAATCATGAAATTCTCTTGAATATGCAGTTTTAAATAGTGTACATTTGGCAACCAATATTTAATAATATCAGGTTGATCTGGAAATCTTTAGGGGAACCCCATGTTCAGCAGTGGACTACCAAAGACTGAAGATAATGATTTAGTAACATTAGCCGCCATTTCGATTCATTTGATTTATTCAGAAACTAATGCCCCAATCGAGAGACAATCGTTCGCAAGTATGCATCCAAATGTATCGGAAAACACAAATTACCTACAAATCTGACCCCTCCCACAGTCTACCTTTCTCTGAGTTTCCAGCTCCTACCAATCAGAGTAGTAGGTATGTAAACCCCCTCCTAGTATACCTTTCTCTTTTCAATGTCTGACCAGCTGCAGGCCCTCTCACCATCAGAAACACACACCGCCAGACGTGTCAAAGAACACATTGACACCGAAAAACATAAACGGAATCCGCATTTTTTTCGTATTTTTATATGTAAATTTGTGCCATAAGGTTATTTATATCTGGCCACGTTGTTTCTAATCTTGGCGCGGCTCGTACGTTGAAATACGCCAAGATAACCGACGAGTTCAACAAATTCCAAAAATCCGTATTTACAACGATATATGGCATATTATGGGACGGCAACGCCATTGCGCTAATGTGGTCGTCTTTATGTTGTTGATCGAGTTATTTTTAGATTGTTTTAAGTATAATTACATTCGCAAAACACGGCAGCCGGTGTCTGCTAGCGCGTGTGACCTTAAATTGGAGGGACTGAGGTATTTTTTTTGTTTTGATTGAGATTTCGAACGACGCTGTAGTTTTAGGTATCGACATTATGGCACCTGCTAGTAGATTTATAACAAATTGTATGAGCGTTTAAATTCTTAAATAATCATTTTATGTAATCGACCTTTGAATAGACGCATTAAAGGATATGCATATCGTCTTGTTTGTACCAATAGTAGGTGTAAGGCTTATACTGATCGAATACCACACACACTGACTTATCGTTTCAGATGATTCTATTAGGTCGAAGATGGTGTGATTCCTAGGCATACCAACGCGAATAATATTGTTTGTAGAGAAGCTTATCACTCACTAGTTTTTAATCGTTTTACAATAGGCTTCAATGAATTAGAATGTATTATTTTTACTGCTAATTTTATCATATTACCAATACTGAGCACCACGAATCACGATTTCTTGGTTATACAGAGTAGCAAGACCACCCAAAAATTTGGATCCTTACAATAATCATGAAGCCTTAAAAACGCAGTTTCCTCTTTTACCCCTTAAATATTTCGCTTACTCGAGAACGGAACATAACTTTATGCCTTTCTGTTGTGCATTGTAGATATTTCTTTTAGCAAAAGTTTATGAATTACAAACAGTCCAGAAACCTTAATAATGTTTTATTAAAGAGAACATATTTAGGTACGGAATAACATAACGTATTTAATGAACGCTGTGTAATTTAAACTTATTGAAAACTGATGAGTGAAGATATCTTCATTATTAGATAAGTCTTTGTACAGATTGATGAGCCAAAACACGATTCAACTGCAAGTCGCAACTCTGCGTGAAAAAATTCCAATGCAGTTGAACTTGTGTATAGCTTTCATGTATTAATTTAGCACTGAAGAGACCCCAAGCTGTTAGACGCGTATAAAATGTGATATTGATAATAACATCTGATTCTAGAAATATAAAAATTTTATTACTAATTGTTTTGTTGGATTTTCCGAGAAATTCTGTGAACCAATTTTACCAGAAGGTTGAAAAACTGTCATAGAATAATCACATAGTAGACATACGATTAGTAATATGTTTACTGGGATAGAAATGTATTCAAAAGAAAAAACAGCAGTCGACACGATTCCTCAGCGTTGGTTTACGCGAGCTGTTTATATGTAGACAGGGACCATAAATTAATAGCTTTAAGACGCAATTTGTAATTCGTTGAACTCGCAACGCACGGTGATAATACACTCTACTTTGTGTGGTTTGTTTTGTACTAGTCTGAGTTTTAGGTTATTTGTAGATGGACAAATTTATATCATTTGTCGGCTTATCGGGCTTTCAAAGTTGCAAATCATCTCACGTGTGAATCGACGTGGTGTTTATCTCTTGATGATTATGTCTGCTTGATGCTTTTTTATTTATTTTTAAAGTGTGTTATTTGTGCGGATTAAGTTTTATGGTTGGCTTTTCATTATTTTAACATATTCTTTATGATACGTTTCACAGAGAGAAGACTTCGTTTCTCGTTATGAAACACCATTCTCTTCGCTTTAATATCAGCTAGTTGTTTGGCAGCTATTGGTTTGTTCGTATGTCTCCCTACTTCCTGTATTCCCTCTCATATGTGGTTGATTGAACACCATTATCATTAACAGTCATGAATGTAAGCCTTCCTCGAATATTTTCAGACTGATACCTTAGAAACTGTCAGCTTGCAAACTTTTCTACGTGGCTTGTCCAGTTTAAACACATCAGCATTCTAATTAGTCCAAGATCACGGCTCTTAGGTCTGTTTTTCACTCTAGGAGTCCCTAGTATGTAATTAAAAAGATATGAAACAATTTTATCTGCATTCCGCCGTTATCATGGCAAATAATTGGGTGCTAGTAACGAATAATCTTGTTTTATTGACTGATTAGATATGATTGTGGAACGTGCACCTACATTTATGTTATTTGTGTTGTATGATTGATTACAACTTTTGTTTTACTGAGAGAGCGAGTTGTTCGCCTGGGGCCTTATTCTCTATGCCATGCGTCATTTTGACAGTGCGTAACAAGCACATAACGCGGCGCGTTTCAGACAATGGAATTTGGCATACAGAATACCATTCCACGCAAATTTCACTTAGATAACGTACCATAGCCGTGCCACGGGTTTACACTGTCATACAGAATAAAGCCCCTGAATGCTTAGAATGTGGCAAAAAACACGTCTCGACTCCGTGTCGTTTTATTATGATTGGTTGAAAGACTAACACGTGACTTAAAAATTGGCTTCTCGACCAATTACAATCATCAAAATTAAACATCGACTAAGGGGCCGCGTTTTGTTGGGATGTTCTCAGGGACTGGCAAATTTGTAAACAGTATTAGCATCAAATTATTGTACTGTGCTCTGCTAGGATAACACTGCGCTTTTCACGCTAAGTAATGTTGCTTGTGATATGTTAGTAATAGAGTATTACACTCTTTTTGAAAAGTGTCTCAAATTAATCTTAAGGTGATAAAATACCATTAGAAATTTTATAAAAAAAATATTCAATGAATAAGTGCCATTAAAATACATTTAAATATTACAGATTAAACTATTTTATTTATGTATTTTTGGTTTTTTTCTTACGTACACTAAAATACCATATTACACGGCTTCTATGTCTTTCTAACTCGTTCAAAATGGTGCTTGACGGCAAAAGTAGATATCGCTGTTACAAACGCCCTCTCACATAAAACCAACAAAATATTTATTTCTTTGTCTGTTTCTTCGCAGCTCTTAAGCAAAGGGATCAATTGGAATAAGGGCGTTGTCCATAAACTTTATGAAGGATATAATATTATAGTAATCTTGTTTATATCCTAAAACAATATGCTGAATAACATGTTACACTATATCTAGAGGCCGTTAATAGATAGCCGCTGCCTAATGTTTATTTAGTTTTTGCGTGTTAAGGCATCGCATTAGGGTTTTCGCCTATCTTGAGAATAACGAGGAACGTGTGGGTCAGACGATGTTGTATTGAGAACAAACATGTTTTGATATTACTATCTTTGTTTACTGGAATTATGTTTTGTTTATGTTTTTTTGATTGGCGTTGATATCGATACTTATTAGAGTCGGGATTCAAGTATAGGATTTGTCCACCAAAAGACATCTTCATTTGATTGTCAATGGTTTGCAAATATGCCGATAAGGTACTAAAGATTTTTATCTCGTTTAAATTTAGAATCATAAGTTCATCGGACGTAGTGACGTTCGAAATACTAAAAATACATTTATCGATTTCGATTTACACCGGCGCATTGTCGACTTTTAGACCGAAATTTATAAATCGAAAGGGAACATTCACGAACTGGCCGTAATTTCGGGTGCAGGCGAAAAAAAAAAACATGATCGAAGATGGCGTAATGGCGGGGTTTTCTTGTGACGCAGTGAGAGGCGGCCGCCGGTTCATTGCACTCGTTGTGTGTCGCACAATCGGTCGTCCAATCGATTGGACAAACAAGCCCACTGCATCCACGTCCTTAGTGTAGGGCTGCCACACATCCGGATAAAGCGGAACTCGATTCGATTAAACTTGTCCGGCTTTAGACGATGTCTAGCATTTTGTAAAAGTACCTAATTATACTAAAAACTAATTTATATCGTATATACAAGTTTTTAATATTGCACTTTGTCGCTCTAGTCACGTATTTCATGAGTGAAACGGATTAAGTATCTAAATTGATTGGAATTTATTTTCTAATACATAGCTCAGAATAACATTTTTACGTGGAATAGAGACGTGCTTTCTACTGTAAATAACTTAAAAGTTACATGATTTCAAATTCATCCTAATAAAAGTCGCATGTAGATGTGGGCCGCTTCCAATAAGTCGATCTGGAAATCTTGAGGGGCGGCCCATGTTCAGCAGTGGACATCCTGCAGCTGATGATAATAATTCCAAAATCACATTTCGGTATTGAGTTATTTTTATATTAAGGCAAAAGCGTTCCATATTTATAAAATACAGTTTTGACACCCAAAAGCCCAGCTTACCTGGCCGGTCCGGCTTTCCGATATTAACCTCACCATCTTTCGGAGAACTGTGCCCGCACTATGGCCGATGAGAGACGCCATTGCGATTCTATTTTCGTCGGATCGATATTTTTTTCTCACGATGATATTCGGTTTGACGTAGATTTTCGTCCAGGTGGTGTTAGTCATCGTGTTTTGAATCTGTCTGCGGATAATATGGTTTTTTTATCTGACGCATGCGCTTATGAGTTGACAGTTTGTGTATAAACGACCCACTTAGATTTTAATTACGATAAAATGATTAAAAAGTTTTTAGTGATGGTTGGAAAAAATATTTTCATTATTATTTGTATTGATATGTTGTAAATTGTTATTGTCCTATGAGTATTGAAAGTAGCGTGTGGGTTCATATTTATTACTATTACACTAAGTGTTGCTCACGGCTTCGCCGCGTACATTTACACGAGTCCTTAAATTACTGCACTGATTCCAAACGCCATCTATTTTAAAAATCTGAATGTGCAATATTTTTTTTTGCTGGAGAAAATTACCGGAAGAAGTCGACAATGTATTAATCCAGAACATGGTCTATGCGTGTGCCAAATTTCATCAAAATCCGTTCAGCTGTTTTTTCGTTTACTTCTGACAAATATCCATATATTTTCACAAATCGCGTTTATATTCTTAAGTAAGATAAGATAATATTAGTAAGATTAATTAATGCAAGGAAATCGTTTCTAAAGTATACTGTATCCACAACAACACGCATAATAATAATTATAATTAATGCACCTCAAGATTATGATTTCTTATGTTTACACGAATGTTAGACATTTAAATAAAATTGAATAAAAATATTTTGTATAATTGTAAAATGTAGATAGATATTATACCTTTGACTTTTTGTATCAGTCCGCCCCGTGACCATGAAAGCCGCGAAATATTGGAAACGACGGGAGCAAATTATAAAATAAAAAATCGCGATAATCCGAAAAAAAAAATTTCAACACCTCAAGATAATTATCTAAAAAAAATGTGTATGATTATAATATAAAATACCGCGATAGAATCAGAAAAATAGTTTTATCTCAACGCCTCAAGATTTTCTGTTTCCCCGGTGCAGTACATTCGACACTTTCCATGTCAAGTCGTGCGACCGGTCGGATTCCGGTAAAAGTAGCTGCAGCCGGATCCGTCGGGAAAACGGCAACCGGTTCTCCACATTATTAATTGGATTTACATAGTATTTATTGGTTATTTTTATTCAATTTTCAATGTGTTTTGATAAAACTATATTTGGTGCGATTCATCGATAGGTATATAATGTACTACGTACTAGATTGTTCGTTCGTTCTAGTGTTCAATTGAATTGAACTGTAATCCATTGAAATAATATAAAAACGCGAGTCTAAGTGCAAATCTGGATGTTAATAAAAAATATTTGTTAAATAAGTAAAATTATTTGTCATATAAGTGAATAAATAGTTTATGACAGTGAAGTTTTGTTTGCCATTTTAATTCAAATTTTGAACTAATAGTTTCTATGGACGTTCGTGTCCATAGAATATACGTCAATGGTGCGATTTAATTTGTCTAGTCAAAAGTGGGGGACCTTAAAAAATATTTTAATGATTTTTTTCCCGAGTTGACATTTCGATTTTGTGTCATTGACGTCATTCAAGATTATTCACGTCGTTAAAATATAAGTTTTATCTACAGGAATTAAGATTAACATTTGTGTGTCATGTGACTAATATGTTAATACAATTTGGCCAAGAAAGCCACTGAATTAATCTCAAAGAGACCTTAATCACCAAATCGGACCAGTCGTATACAGTAAGGTAAAACGCACATAAATAATTTTGCCCTCAAATAGATCTTCAAAGCAAAAGATAAGAAAGTTATTTAGCCTTCTGCAAGACAACGCAGTAAGAATAAATTAGATTTTCTACGAATAAGAATCTTCATAGCCGTGGACCGTTTTTTTCTTTGCTAGAATATTGTAGATAAAAGTGGTAAATACGGTTTAAATCCTAATAACACAGCAAATAACAACTACTCAAAACAACAAATTTCCCTAGTACAAAACAGACACAATAAAACACGTAAAACAACAATTTTCTCGGAAAAACATATTATTGAAAGCAGTCAAACACCATTCAGGTACAAATTAAGAGCACTCGACCGTCACAAAGCCTATTTGTAGAGATCACTAGCTCGAGAGGTCGAACGTTTCGGAACCTGTTTACTGAAACATTTTCACCCCTCCGACCCGGGTAATGTTCTGGCAACAAGTGGGCGGAGCCTTGACAGGGATTAGGGTTGTCAGATGGTTAAAAATAAAAAATTACGAGATTTAAAAAAAAATGTTAACGGTAGGTAGGCAATGGCTTGGTTGTGCCGCTGGCATTGCCGACGTCTATGAGCGATGACCACTTACTAAGTGGGCCGTTAGCTCATCTGCCTTCGGAGGTGATACAATAAATAATCAACACATGTATTGTATTCTTTTTAGTGTGCTGATGAGCTATTTGATCGCCGTCATAAATATTCGCGATACTAGAGAAAGAATAGAAACTGTACAAAGTATGTATGTCATAAAATTATCAATATTTTTTATGGTCGCTATTTAAAGCCATAAATGTAACTAAACATTTATCATGGTACAACACAGAATAATGTAAGAAGTGGCCCGCGGCGCCTTGCTGTATAATCTTTCGGAATGAAATTTAGACCACCCCTCGAGCAAATTTTTTTTTAAAGATGGGATTCATATTTCCCGCCGGTGACTTGTACGCCTTAAAAGTATGGAAAGATAGCTCAAGATCGTTCGCTTAGGGGAGAGCCTTAATATACTTTATTTCTTGTAAAATAAGTTGACAACCCTGAGACCCCGCATTTGCATTTGCTGGTTTCAAATATAAAAGGTAGTCCACCCCTGGGAATAAATGTACTTACGTTGGCGTCTTGTCTTATTCAAAATAAATAAAAAGTGTATAGATCTTAATGAATTTTGAAAAATGAAAGATGGGGAAGAAGGGGGTAGTGGAAAGAACTTCATTGCTTAAAGGATATTTAATGCATTTTGTACCTTATTGAATGGAAATTACAGAAGAAAATCTCTTGGTTCTAGTAATTCACTAGAAGAATTAGTATTGTGGTTCTTGCAACGAATAGTGTTCTGGGGGTGGGTTGGCTATCCAGTTGGTGCGTTCAGTTTGGTTAGGTGGTCTTAGACAAAAACCGAAATGTGTATTGATTGTCGATATAACTGACTACCTCGGTGGCGTAGTTACTATTGCGTACGTAGTACGATCACCGCTCTGATATTCCGGGTTCGAATCCCGGATCGGGTTTTTCTGCTCAGTATCAGCTCAGAGTCTGGAATTTGTGCCCGATGGCGATAGGTCCGCTCCCTATCATATCATAATACCCACGTAGCGATATGCGAGTGCTGCACTTGCACCTCTGCCTACCCCTTCGGGAATAAAAGCATTTATTTGTTTTATTACTGTTAGACTGCTTTGTCCAAGCCGTGAAATACATTTTACTAGAAAAAACTATTTAAACTATTTCCACTTAATTTTAAATTCTGTCCAATTAGACCGTAAACACTACGGGCATTGCAACATACGTCCCACAGGTGCGGTGTTCGACAAAGTGAAACCGGTTATTGAAATGTGTTATCAGTTCGAATTCGGCTCCACGTGTAACGTCCACGCCGTGATTGATATAGGTCGAGTTATTTAAATAAGTAAGAAAAAATAGCGGTTGTTTTTATACGAAGTTTCTGACTCTGTAATATGTTAAGGGGAAATTGAACAATGATTGTTAATAAATACTAGCCTACTCAAATTTCCATAGAGAACTTCTCAGGTTTGCAGGTTTCTTCACGATGTTTTCCTTCACCACTAAAGTAAGCGATAATTCACAAAGAATACACACATAATTTTAGAAAAGTCAGAGGTGTATGCCCTAGGGATTTGAAGCTGCACACATTCGTCTCGGCGGTGCGTTCCACACCCAACTAGGCTTTCGTCAAAACGCAAACACAAATGTCGTCCTATAATACGCAGTACTTTTCATATACTAAATATAAAAGCAAAAGATCCTCTCACGTTTATATCATAACAAAAGATGAAAATGAACGCTCGTTATGCCGATCTTCTTGAGTAAACACTCAACAGAGCTTAGGGACGGCTCGATACCCACTTGTTGTTCTGATTCAAGAACAACGGCATAAACAGTTTACCTACCTATTTGTTTACATCTTAATATAATAGAAAAATACTGAGAACCTTTTGAAATAGATTAAACGAGGCGAGGTTGCCGGTGGTAGAATATGTTTTATATCCGCCCGGATATAAAATATATCCTACCACCTAAAGGTGTTAAAATGCGCCGTGTGTCGTGTTCCGGGATCAGCCTGTATATGTCCGGTTCCAACAGGCCGACATAATTGTGTCGACTCCCGAGGGCTAAGCATGTCGCGTCAGTCGACATTCTATTCAACCACACTTACGAACACAGGGCTTGCTCAGAACAGTCAATATGGCGGCACATTTTCCGGGAAATCGCTAAAAGATCCTGTATCGCTCTTAGATGACTCGTAAGCCACCAATTTTTATTCGATAGCACTGCGGTCAATTGCCATCTAAACAAAATGGGGTGGTACAATTATATATATCTATAGTACAAGCTAGGTATATCTCCAATCATATTAAGAAAAAAAAACTACCACGTAGGCACCACTGCATGTTGTTACTCGCCACAGTCGGCTACATATCACCACGCGATCTCATCCCCTATTATCCTAATTTCGCTTGGGTTGGCACGCAGCCCGCGGAGTCGCATCCTAGCAATGATCAGGGTTGGCAACTGATAGATTTGTGAATTCCAGGAGTTGATAATGGAAATTTCTGAAGGGTAAAAATGGATTTTTTAATTAATACCGAGGCTTATTTTCTTATTATACTAATATTATTAATAGAGAAGTTTGTTGGTGGGTTTGTAAGGGCTAATCTCTGGAACCACTAAAACCATTTTGGAAATTATTTCACTTTAGGTAGCTTACATTACTTTTAATTGCTATAGGCTACTTTTATCCCGGAAATCGTTTTCAGGCGATCCGAGCCGCTGGCAAAAGTGAGTCCATTTACACGATGCTGTTGCGCGGCAGTGGAAAAGCCATAACGTTTATTGCAACTGCTTTAGTGTTATTTCGTGGGAGAAAGCGTTTCGTGGTTACTGATAACCATGCCGCAACTTGTGTAAGTATTGGCCAAATGTATGTGGCTATTGGATCTATATAATCATCTCTCGTCAGTCAACATTCTATTGGACTTCACTTCACTTACCATCAGGTGCAGTGCGGTTAATTTTCCGTACACTTATAACACAAAAAAATAACAAGAATTGAAATTATATTCTTCAAACGCCTACGACAAATTATAATGTTAACTTATTATTTTGGAACGCTTGACTTGCAAAGCTGTAATCTCCTAATATAATTCCTTCATCTGTCAAGTGTCAACCCTAAAGCACTCGTATGCAGCGAGTCGTGATGTGACCCACATTCGACTCATCTGGCGAGCTGCAGGGAAAGTTCCGACCATCGCCACTGCACCCGTTTTAGGTTGCCCCCAATGTCGGCCGGCTAAGGTGCATTCTTGGCTATTTTAAGTGTGATGAAATAGTTGTTGTTCTTGTGTTGTATTTTGGAATTGTTTAATGTGTATAAAATGTTGCTGTTTTACTCATGCACTTAAAAAATGTCTACTCTATGAGCCGTTAATTGAACTTGTTATATACTTGACTACATTCGGATTTGAAAATCATGAAAAATTATAATCGAAATCGAAACATTCACTATTACATAAAGGCTGTATTTATAGATGCTAGCGTCAGCTAATTAATATTGTGTAGGCGAAAAATTGTTTTCATTACAAAATTATTATTTATGTTGAAATGAAACAATTTTCCGGTTTTTATTACAGTATTTTATATTATTATTTTCTCTCGACGTTTCTAAGACTGCAACCGTCATGATCATGAGGGACTGAAGTGTTGATTTAACGAAAAGTCAAAGTTACAATATCTACCTACATTTAATAATTATACAAAATTTAATTTATGTTCAATAAACTCTGTATTTATTTGCGTGTGTTTTGTTTATTATAATAGTAACAATAATGGAGGTCATTATGATGCATATAAAAATAAACTTTATTACCATGCATTAATACAAGTGTTATTAATTAGAGATTATATAATTACGTTTATAAGTTTTATTGCTTTATTTATTGAGTAATTTTAATACTAATTACATATTGGTCTCACTTGTAAGATATTATTGGAATCTTAAGCTAGGATGGGAGTAAAAACTTTGCGTATTCTGGATTAATGCAGTTTTTGGAGGCAGGTGGATTTGCGAGCAACAAAATGTTTTTAAATATTTCTACTCTTCTCTGATAGTCGCCAGAGAAGAATACTCCAATTTTGATAAAATTATAACCTATAGCCTACCTAGATAAATGGGCTATCTAACACTAAAGTTATTTTTCCAGTAGTTCCTAACTAACTTAATAAACTGGAATAACTGTTAACTCTTATCAGCCACTATAAGACCTTGACAATATGGCCAGTATTCATATTTAAAGTATTTTTCGAAAAAATACCTGGATGACGTAATTAATAATAACGTAATTCATTTTTGTCTGTTTATCAGTTTGCTTAAATGATCAACAAAACCTCTCATGGGATTCATAATCGAATTATTGAAAATAGTATTTTTTTAAACACAATGATTTCTTATGTTTACGCGAATTTTAGACATATAAATAAAACAATTTATCGAATTTTAAGGTGTATCCGGATGAGTTCTTTTTACTTTATATTTTTTATTTATAACAGTCTGAGATAGATCTAAGTCCACTCAAACGACGTCGGGCTCGACTAATTTGAAAATAATTTATCCTGTTTGTCAAACGATTGTGTTATTTAATAATTGACGAATTCACAGAATAATAGGTGTTTACAAGATTATTGTTTTAATTAATACACACGTGTATACGCAAACCACAACCTTGGGGTGTTTAGATTAATTAATTAGGATTACTAAGGATTTATTGCCTAAATTATGTTGAAAATAATAAATATGTTCCCTTGCCTGATAATGTTAATTCAAAATACATATTTATGCTTCTTTGTTTAAGGATAAAGCCTTTCTAAGATAAACGGTCATGTAAGTGGGCTTCTTGATGCTAAGAGATTTCTGCTGATAAACACCTGCTACGATAAAAAACAATTTTTATATTTTACTATAAAAATTTCTTCACAAACCATCATAGCCTATTGAACTTTAAAAACCTTGCCATAGTGTGCATTTACGATAAACATAGAACTTGTTTGCACAAAATTACTCAAACCCAATTATGTAGGATGTGCATTTTGTAACATATTAATAATTTAATCAATTAGAAAGATATTTTCTATTGGCATACTCAGTTTCAAGTGCAGTCACTGGCCACCGAGTTTAATGCAGTGAAGCAAGTTGTCCACTCGCCCGCATATCAAGTAGGGCGGAGGAAATTCTCCTTTCACTCATTCCGGGCCGGTCACATGCATAACAGTTACCGTCACCATAACACATTTTATACCATAACTCTCTACATTTACATTCCATTTTACTAAAACAAGATATGATCGTTAGTTTAACCCGAAACAAGTTTGTTGAGAAACAGAAGTAGGTATGCACATTAGAAATTAAGATTTGAACCAATTAAATGTTATGTCTATGTTGTTGGAGTAAACAAGTTGAATTGAAGTTTTGTATTGCAGCTGGAAAAATAGCTGTCAACAAGAGTTTCTTAAACATGGGGTTTAAATACAGGCTAGGCAGAAGCCTAAATGCAAGTAAGACCTAGTGTTGCAAGCTTGTGTAAGCTACATTTTTGGGGCGTCGTGTGCTTAGTGTGATCGTAATTGAGTAAATAATCTAATGATAACTAATCCCCATACAGCCTTCTACGCATCTTTACAGATTGAGAGCGTTTTGTTGGATCCGTAATTTCGGTGAGTAATACGAAACGAATAGTACCTTAAATTTTCTTATAAACTTCAAAAAACATAAACATTAACGCATGAAAAATGAATATGGACTATTTTAATATTTCTATAAAAAAGGATCATGTAACTAAGTTACTTGAGTATTTTGATTTTTGTCTCAGCTTGTGAATCCCCTGGCAGGTTAAAAGAAGAGCATACATTTTCATACAATTTAATTAGATTTTATTTGAATAAAAAAAAGGTCATAATAGTCATTCCGTGCTTTATTCATAACGGCAATTTTTCCCTTTAAGAAATGACACTCCAAAAGACACCAGGTTTCAGAGCTTAGTATTCTAAAATAGTATCACTGTCAATTCTGGCTTTAGGATTTGCAATAGGTTTGGCAACAGTACTCTATGTTTATAAAAGTCGTGGTCAGTACTCGGTACACCAATTTAAAACGTCAATCCTTCCATCATTGCCTTAGCAGTTAATTAGGAGCGCACATCTGTCCAGTAGATATCCATTGATAATGTTTATCAGACAGTCGAGATCAACGGCCTGTTTAATCACAAAGCGATCTCAAGGTCCCACGAGGCGTCGCCCGCACACTTCATACGGTAATTGTTATCTAATGTGGGGCGATATGGACTTTTGGCGGAGATGGGCTGGTGTTTAGTCTTTTTTTACAAGGTTGTGTGGTTTGTTTGTGAGGAATATGGTCATGTAAACCCGAATAGTTTGTTTTATTACTGATGGTGTTAAAATAATTATTATCAGTGAAGGGATCGTGCGTTGCTTTGCTTGCTAGGATAATGATAAATTAAATAGTGGCAGTATTGGAAATGTTTTGCACGGCTGTTGTCAAATTTGTATGATGCCTGTTTGATTCAGAACGTATGCAAACTATGTTTGTTTTGTTCTTGTTAGATAATCTATGATTTACTAGCATTGCTCATTCGGCCGGTTACTGCAACATAAATGAGAATATAATAAGGCTGCCACTTGAGAACTGTTTAAAAATCGATTCATTCAATCCAGTGTCCAAAGTTGAAGTTCTTAGCACCGCACCCACCTAGTAAGTAGACGGGCGGTCGACGACGGCTAGGGGGGCCAGGGGAAAGGGCAGGGGAGATGGGTGGTCCAAGAGTACTGGCCCCAAGTGCGTCACGAGACGAGACCGATGTGGGGCGAGTGCAATTTGTACGACCGTATGCGACTGTTGAACTCTGGACTGTCGATGATATTTGTATGACTATGTGTATTTGTATCGTCTAGTTGCCATTTGTCGTGACGCAATGGAGTTTTGTGTCATTGTTATGCCTGTATTTATAGTGTTTGAGATGTCTGTTACATTGTAGATCTTTCTTACGCGTCAGTTTATTTACGAAGCATCACCGCTTTTCCTAGGGGTTAACCAGCAGAAGATTGCATTACGAATGCCATTCTAAAACAAAGCTTAACTTTTTAACTAGTTGATGCCTCTTAAGACCAAAAAATTGTTCTTGCACTTAGCGTGGTAGAAATGTTAAGACAGTTACGTACACAGACGGACTGTCGCACTCAAGAGACCTACATAGTAAGTATTGCCAAGGCTGAATCAGCGAAGACACAGCGTGCAATTGAATGAGTGCACAATACAATGGCTCTCATAACACTGTAGTTATGTGCCGATCCTTTGTCCGCATTGTACATAAGTTTACATAAGCAATCAGCTGTTTACAGTCCGCTGTTATCTCTCATTGTCGTGCTTGATGTTGCTATGTGACAGGTTGAATTAGTTAGTCGGTGGATCGGAGTAGTCTCAATCTTATATATTTGCTCCAATGTTGGTAAAAGATTTCTCTTAATTGTATTTGGTGCACTCAGTTTGACACATTGGCCATAATGCCTGAAGACTTTCATTTTGCTTTTGTATGGCGTAATTTTAAAGGTCCATAGATTGACTTTTCGGTTACAAGCCTGCAAAATATTCGCCATCTGACATTAGAACGAAACGTATCAATCGAAACATTAATAATGACACAGTAAATAACATAAAAAGGATCTCGTTAACATTTTACGAGGCGTTTTATTGCTTCTAGTCAGTATAGACGATCGTTAAAATCATTCGTCTGTTAAGAGCGAGGCGGCGGTAGCTACCCTCAGGGACGCGCCATGCTAATGACTAAAGGACGGTAGGGACTCTCCGGTTAATAAGTATGACGGTTTATACGTGGCTGTAATCAGTGCTGTAATAAATAATGCCCACGAGATTGTCTGGCGTCACGTGATCGTGGGAGAAATTGACGGACAAATGGGAGTTCGCGATGGGTCTGATCTACTGTTTGCTGTTAGTAGGACAATAATTCACCTGAGATTTTCTGAGTAATCCTATTGGAGTTCAAGGATCCATATGCACGAAAGAAAGTCTATGTGAAAAATAATCTTCTCCTATGGGAGTCCGTCATCATTATCATCATTGAGTTTCGCAACTCTAAGACCTATGTCTGTTACTTTAGTTCTCCTGCGGATCTCCTCATTTCTGATTCGATCCCGCAAGGAATCTCCGAGCATAGCCTTCTCCATTGAACCCTGGGTGACCTTCAGCCTTCTGATAAGGAATCCGTAAACTATAAAAATTTAAATTGACATCTTCTGCATGGAATCCAAACTATTTTATTTCCAGAACGAGTCTAGGATGAACCAAAATTCAAATAGTTAAATATTGACTGAAACGTCCAGCATCGATAAGCCGGCAGCGCCATCCCTAACGCATTAGCTGTCGGTTCACGTAACGGCGCGCATAACACTTGCCAGTTAAACAATATGCAAACATAGGCGGCTCTTATCAAGATCTCTGTGACTTGATTTTCGTCCGTAAACGTTGCGTTTCCTTGTGCTCGAATGTAATATTGCTCGTGTAAGTATTTGTTTTATATATCTTTTATGTTTTTTCTATAATAATTAGAATTAATGGAGCTTGGAAGTATGTTTTTGTCCTGTTGGGGTAAATATTATATTATATGTAGTCCGAAAATATAGATCGCAAATTGTGTCTATCGAGACCTATAGGAATTTTCATCTGCTTTATTTAATTAAAGTGAATGCTATTAGATGGACAAATTGCTTTATTCGTCACGGACCTGGATCTATGGCAAAGTTCATGACCATGGTATTGGGATAAGTTTGTATAATTCAAGATTGTCAAAGAGGTGAGTGTTACTTTGATGATAAATAACCATTTACACCAATCATCATAGCCTATTATTAAAGAAGAGAATAGAGGAAGCTAAAGCATAGTATGGCTAGGTTATTTTTTATTATGCCTGTAGCTTGTAGCAATTTTATTCTTTTTGACCTGCTTCTTGCTGCGAAGATTGTCAGTCTTTTTGTCGTGTAGATTAAAATGAAATTCCTGCACTAATATAGTTCGAATTATTAGATTTCTTCGTCTGTTCGCGTGTACCACAAACCAATGATAGCTTGTAATCGAAAATCCTCCTTAAATCGTAGTCATTAATATGAATTAAAAAACAGCTGAATTATTAATGCGTGTTTCCGTCAACTATGAAAATGATGATCATAACAAGGTCAATTTCTCCCAACTTCCTAAAGGCTAAAGTAACCAACGTCGACTTTTGACGGCAAAGCGCTAATTTCCATATAATAATTGTTTTCTGACATCGATATTTTCTGACGTTTCATAACTGAAGTAACATTTGAATCATGTTGTGTTAAGACTTTAATAATATTATATCATATTATGTGAGAAATAGGAGTCAAAATTAGTGACACAATACGTAAACTTGTTTTTGAGAAAGTTGAAGGTCGAAATTTCATTATCAAAATGTAATTCATATTCCAAACTAATAAAATAAACTTGTTATTTTACATATTATTTTTTTTTTTTTATTCTAAATGCTGATTATGACTTGTTTATGCAATAGCAAGTCTATACTGGCTATTTTGTCTCGTTGTTCATAGCCCGGCTAGCTCAGTCGGTAGAGCATGAGACTCTTAATCTCAGGGTCGTGGGTTCGAGCCCCACGTTGGGCGCAATTCTTTTTGATATTTTTTGTACAGTAGTATTTTATATTATCTTAAAATATTCCAAAATGTTATTTCTGCCTAATTATTGTACTGAACTACATTGTATTTTACATAGTGTTCCAATAACCTCTGCAATCGGTTAAATTCCTAAAATTATGCAAGCTTCAAGTAACTAATTAAAAAAAAAAAACATTAAATTTGCTACAAAATCTCTCTAGGCTATATAATATTAATCTTTAGTACGCCATTTCAATATTCGACATCTTATATCCGAACTAACAATAAATCCTTCGCGTCGTGTACAATGTGTTATTGGGCGCGCGGCGCGCTATCGGTCAACGGTTGATAAATTAATACAGTTTTAATAGTTAATTGTTATCGACGGCGCTAATGTCGGTGTAACGACCAACTAATCGCATAATAATCGGCCCGGGTTAACTATGGGCCGCCGCTTACACACCTGCGCGGCCATTCTCGATCTCTCGATATCATGTCGAACGGTATGCTCACTGGCGAAATTACTGTATGATCTTGATCAACATTTGAGTCAATTTTGCAATGTGTGACGGTCACATATTGATTGGTTTTGGGATAGATCTGAAGATAGCTGTCTGGATTGTGTAATAAATTCGGATATCTAAATATATAAAATTGAATCCCTATTTCCCTTGATCACGTCATCACGTGTGAACGACTGGACCGATTTCACTATTTTTGTTGTGTTTGTTATTGTCAGGAGAAGGTTCTTATTGAAGAAAAAATTCAAAAAATTCGGTAAATTAGAACATTTAAGAAATTTAACGACAATATTCATTTTACATAACTGTCAGTGGATTGAAATAACTGTCAGCGATCGACAGAATGGGCGCGTGCATACATAGTTAAGACAGGACAACGTCTGTCGGGTCAGCTAGTTTAATTATAACAAGGGACAATAATTTGTCGTGTTCGTCAAATCCATATCATAGTATTGTGAATTTCTTACCGTGGCAACACCAATGCATTAAAATCCAAAACCGTCGCCCAGTGACGCGTCCTTGAACCGTGGTGCTAACAAAAATAGCTCGAAACTAATAATAGCACTCGACAAAAGTCGAGCGCGTGTACCCAGCATACAGAACTAGTAAAATGTCGTTCCAAACGGATCAGCGTGTTGCGTAACACCATACACGTGGACTGTGAGGTGCGGCGTTTATGTCATTCTGGTAAGACATTTTCAGTTGTGATGTTACTTGTTGAGTTCGGTGAGGTAATATTCAGGATACGACATATTTCGTTTATATTATGAAAAAACGTCGTAGAGAGTTGATTGAGTATAAGCGACAGTCAGTAAACTTTTGAGTAGAGCGATTTAGTTTTGATTTTACTTAGGAAATTCGTGATAATTAAAGTATTTACTTTATAATAATTTGGTCTTACGCTGTTACAAAACCTAGATACAGAAAAATCTAGTGAATCCGAATATTTACGTAATTCATTTTCGGTATAATTGTCGCTTAGATATGATTACCTTTTAAGCGACGATCTAAGTACCAACGATTGTAAACTGAATGCAAATAATACTCTTATGAAACTATATTCAAATTTCTTGGTTCTCTGGTTTCTACTTTGTTTAAGCATGGAAAACAAAATTGATTAAGAGCTTGTTCAAAATATAATTGATGCGAAATATGTTTTTATAAATCTTAGTATACAATGTTAATATATTCATAATATTTTTTTATTAAAAAATAACAGTTCCGCTTGTATTTATGAACGTGTTTTTAATATATAAAACGTACCTAACACTTGTAAAGTGATCATGTCTATTTTTAAGTATTCAATTTGCTAATTAATAGTAATGCTATACTGCTGACATTCGTATCACTATGTACTATATATGCTGCATTCTGTCTATATTTATTTACATACAACGATCACCTGCCCATAAAAGTATAGTATATATAAAATACATTTTTATTACTTTTAAATTGTTTAGGTAATAAGCATAGTTATTAGCCTATTTAGTTCCTTGTTTGAGTATAGCAGTGAAGAATATTATGTGTGATTTGGACTCATCTCATCTTAATTATATAGCATTGGGACCTATTTCGGGATAATCTACATCATATCTGGGGGACATTGTGTTAGTCCAGGGTTTCTAGGAGTTATTTATGTCTTTATTAAGTTAGAAAAGGCCACTTTGTCATGAGCCTTCCCAATTTGATTTTTTTATCGTAAACAAGCTGCGAAAGCTGTATTTGATGTGGAACGGACTGCCGAGACGTATGTCCGCAGGTTCAAATCCCAAGGATACACACCTCTAACTTTTCTAAAATTATGTGTGAAGTCTACCAATCCGTACTAGGCCAGCGTGATGGACTGAGGCCTAATCCCTCTCAGTGGTAGAGGAGGCCCTTGCCGGGCTAATACAGGGCTGATATTATTATTATATACATCGTAAACAGACAACAGTGATAAGTAGCCAAAGTATTAATATATCTATTTATGATCATAGAATGAACATTTCATTCAACATCTTAATTTGTGCTACATTGCTAACACGATACGCGTCCGCTTCGCGCGGCATCTTCACGCGGTTAGCGCGTGTCGCTTAATATCAATTTGATTACAAACAACGCAGTATCTACTTATATTTTTTTTTTATTTCGATCTACAGACAGTCTTTTATGCCTGTTCCTTTTTCTTGCCTTTTTTTATTTTAATTAAGTTTTCTGTTTTGTAACGTTGACGCTTTGGGATTTTACGCTCCGTTTGACGTAAGAAGTGTTCCAGAAGGCGTGTGTCCATTTTTTACATATGTAAAAATTGTGCGTGTTGCAAAGTTTATAAATAGATTTCTTGTAATAAAAAAGCTGTATTTTTAGTAGCATATTTGTATCGTATGAATGAGGCAAAAAAATTTTTTAGTGAGTTAATTGTCCTAATAACTCAATGACTCGAGCTAATATTAATGAACAGTTTTTATGTGATTCTTAAAAATGTACTATTTTGTAGTATTAAGTGATATCATTGATCTGTGTCTACAGGTAAACATTTTAACCAAGAACTAAGAATTTTCATCTTAGCTCAAGCATGGTTAGAAAACAGATCCACTTTAACGTCAGACGATACGTTTCAAACGAAGATCTTCTACTTAATAAAAAACTTCAAGCACCCTTAATAGCATAAAAATTCTTAAAATCTAACACGAGAAAGCACTCAGAAAGGATTTCATGAAATTCAATCCCTTTAGGGGATGATTATGATTTCATCAAGTACTCAACATAAAATAGTATTGTGGTTTGAATAAAATAAACACACTATTTTCGTAAATTGTTTTGATACGACACAAATTATTTTGGTTAGCCTTATGTGACGATATGCTTGCTTATAATATCAGCCCTGTATTATGTACTTGCCAACTGCTGAGCACGGGCCTCCTCTACTACTGAGAGGGATTAGGCCTTAGTCCACCACGCTGGCCTAGTGGGGGTTGGTAGACTTCACACACCTTCGAAATTCCTTTAGAGAACTTCTCAGATGTGCAGGTTTCCTCACGATGTTTTCCTTCACCGTTAAAGCGAACGATAAATTCATAAAGAATACACACATGATTTTAGAAATTCAGAGGTGTGTGCCCTTAGGATTTGAACCTGCGGACATTCGTCTCGGCAGTCCGTTCCTCACCCAACTAGGCTATCGCCGCTTATTATTGCTTGCTTACTCTACGATAATAAACATATTTCGTGTTTTTATGAATGAGGCTTTTGTAACATAAATAACTTGGCCAATTAATTACTGTGTTTATATTACGTCAAAAATATCATAAGTCATAACATAGATCTTTGTTATTGTTTCTTTAATAAAGGAATCCGTCCTGTCCTTTATTGTTCTTTGCTCGGGCCTTTTCTACTGTTAGTGTTGTTTAATTAATCCAGTAAAAAAATGTAAATGCTGTTGTATTTGTTCAATGGTATGAGTATTGAAATGTCATTTCCATGTACCTCTCTGGCAATGGATAATATTTATCTCTGGCAGGGAAAATCTTTCCACTTTAGAACTTTTTTTTACAAGTGAAGTTTTAAAGCAGTAACAGTTATATATTTTCATCATTTGTAAATTCTTATAAAATTTATTACACAGATTTAATCAGAAATAGTTTCGCAAAGGGGTTTTTGGCGTTAAGAGTTTCGAACTAAGGAACCAATCTATTGATGCTAAATGTCATTGATTTGTTGTCAGTTGAACCGTGTAAATAACAAGTTTAAAATGAAATACTAAACAGATCTTGACATAGGCTTTGAGCCAGGAGATCAACGATCAAAATTATTTGAAATATGGGTAGAAAATATATTTGTAATTTCTTTAACTGACTCGATGGAATACGGTCTTATAACTAGTTACGTCAAGAACTTATTTAAAAATCAATGAAGAAACTGGTTAATCAGTGGTCTTCTAAGCTGCAAGTTTTGAAGTAAAGATAGAGGCACGAGTCGTGAGCACGATCGTGATTGGTCGGTTTGATGTCCAACGCGATAATGTTTCGCGCGATTGTTTCTTAGTTAATGCTCGATGTCTATTGGCTTACATTCGCCACGCGGTTACTACACATTTTCATCCAATTGGTACATACATACGTGAGTTCACCCGCAACAGTCTCATGTGTGCTCATGAATTGTGCCGTTTACTGTATCGTATATTACGTATAATACTACCTAGATCTCGAATTTAATAAAAGGTGATTGTACTGTGGCTTCCTTACGGCCTTCAGTTATATTTTAGAAGTGCTTAGTGCTATGTGATTGGAATATCTTCCTCATTGAGGATTAAATTTATGGTTATTGCAGATGCTACACTATTAAAATAATAAACAACTACGACTTACGTAAAATCAATTCAGCCATTGAAGGATTAAATACCATTAATTTTCTCGGTGAAAAATTATATTTCTCAGGTCAGTAGGTATAGTAGTAGTACCAAAGCGGGTACAGATTTGCAGAGTTCTAGTATTAATACTGATTTCGTCACTAAGGGTAAAGGCCCTTGTAAAAGCACACCATGTATTCGCGAACATTGTTCTTTCATACATTTCAAGAAAACGCGCGGAGAGCGCGCGTATAAACGCCCGCTGCGTACTACAAATACGGAGCATCAATCATCAGAATTAACCGCACAGTAGCGCCTGTAGAGTCGTCCTCAGCGCCGCGGTTTGATCACGATAAAGTATAACAAAAGGTAAACAAGTGATTTGTCACATTTTAGGAGGGGGGGGGGGGGTGCGCGGTCGCTCGCGGCGTCTGTAAACATTATTAGCCGTAACTGGGTCACGGAGAGACCGAGGTCCGATGTCTTGAGGCGACGACCGACTACGGTGTCGCGTGTGTCGGGAATTGGGTTTATTAGGAAAAAATATTAACTATCGACGCGCGCGTCAAGCTCAGTGATAGGTAAAAATTAGTACAATTTTGGGGATATTTATTGTATCATAAGATATATTTTATATATTATTATGAATATTTTTTTTCTCATCGATGAATCTCGGCATTTCTAACTAAACTTGCTGTGATATTATTTTATTATGCAATTTATTTTATTTTCAAATAGCATGTGTCAGAAGTGTCAATTTTATTCCTCCTCTCAACTTTTCCCAATCTTTACTTATAATAAAGCCATTCGTTTGGTCTTTAAAAATTTTTGGTTATTTATTTAATTCTTTGTTGTACACATGTACAAGAGGAAAAAATATAATGTTATACGTGATAAACGCACATTATTGATAAAAATTATAACTGCCTTGGTGACGTAGTAGTATTACGGTACGAATGCACAGCTGGGGTGTCGGGTTCGATCCCCAGGTCGGGCGGTAATTTTGGGGTTTATCTACGCGGTATCAGTGCAGAGTCATAAATATGTTCCCGATATTGCTATAGGCTCGGCCTTTACCATATCATGTAACGAAATAATCACAGCGGAAAGTGGGTACATCAGTTGCGTCTCTGCCTACCCCTTCGGGGACATATGGCGTGAGTATGTGTAACTATGCCTAAATGGAAAGTGAGCGGTGATTGGTGAAAGTCCCATTAGTTCACAACCGAAATGCCAAGTTCCGAGTGTTTATATAAAATTGATATAAAACACGTACTACTTGCTATAATTACTATATGCATATTGAGGACCTAGCTTTTACTTGCATCCGTCCGCGTGATTAAATGTTTTTTCGGTACAAAATTGACCCAATACTTTAGGTTAGACCTCTATCAATATATCGATAAAAACTGCATCCAATTTTATGGAGTAGATTTTGCGTGATGCGTGTACAAATATATTATAGTAAGACAAAAATTATAAAAACTGTTGTTTTGGCTTCTGTTACTCTAATAAAAACCTCCATATTAGTTTTTCTTTAATATCCATAATGTACAGACATTGGCCGGTCACAATTTTATCTTAAGTAATAAAGATACTCCGTTCGTACTTCAAAATGGAACGGAACATTAAAAACGCTTTCTAAGGGTCAGATCTCTATTTGGTTTCGGCTTGATATAAATCCTAAATGATAAACTGGAAAATTGGAAAATAGACTTTGTTTACGTTCATAAAAGGATCATATTTTAAATCGCCTCTCACTTTACTTACGTCAAAGGTTGTTCTATAAATCTATATTGAATCTGAGATCTTCAAATCGTGAACACTCTTAAATTGTCTTCTTGTTTATAAAAATAAAAAAATTCTTCTTGTTTATATTTTGTGTTAATTAACCGACTTCAAAAGGAAGAGGTTTTCATTTCGACGCATATATGTTTTTTAATGTTTGTTACATCAGAACCTTCAAACAACAAATCTGAACTCAGTCATAAATAAGGTGCGGACTCCAAAATTAGTAGCCAGTATGTAGGTAAAGTTAAAATATTTTTTTATTTTATTCGTTTTTGAAGGCGGCTTAATTTTTTCGTACAAGCTAGCTACAAGTTTAAAAAAAGTAATTAAGTAGTAGCTATTGTAAAATATCACGAGTATTCGATCTTCCTTTTCGCCAATATCTGAAAGGTGAAATTCCTCATTCTATTACTACATAAAACTCAATGTTGGCCCATAAAGTGAAAAATGGCACGTATTTTTTGTACACGCAATTATTTCTCTATACGTTTTTGTTCGTAAATGGGACACTGGAAGGTTTTATGTTGTCAGTAAATATGCTGGGGTAATTGTAAAGGTGTCTTACATTATTATGAGTCTATTCTCTACTGACTTTTTTCTTGATACTGTATTGACATAAATATAAAATAGAAGAAATGAAAAAATAGAAAATCTATCAAAAGCTTTGAATTACAAAGCGCTTCGTCGCATTACTCTTCACCTTGAAATATTATGCTCACTAATTACTGGCTACTAGTTAAGCGCCTTTTACATTATACTATTAGTCCATTGAAATGTTACATTTTTTAGGCCTTACCTTGCGTTTTTTAGAGGACGCAATTTTATTTTTTAGAAGTGTAGGGGGGGTCAGTGTTAAGCTAAAACCAAGTTTGTGGGGTCGCCACCCTTGTCCCACGGCCGCCATCTTGGTTTGAAATGATTTTTACGATGTATCTCTTAAACTATTTATCTGACAAAAAAAAATTATAAACATTTTTTGTTGCAAATTAAATTCTCTAAAACTTTGGTGTAGTTACTTTTGTCGTTGAACTATAAATAAAAAAGATATAAGCGAAAAAGTTAAAAAATTCAATGTTAACCAATGTCCAAAGCAAAGTCATCAAAACGTGTGTATATAAGGTTCATAATACCAACAACACAAACCCGCGGATGACGGCTTGTACGCGAATTACTTGGATCCTGAATCGCTTTGGGACAGATGAAGCAATTGCTTAACATTTTTGCTTATAACTTTTTTATTTATAGTTCTACGACAAAAGTTACTGGACCAAAGTTGTAGAGAATTTAATTTGCAACAAAAAATGTTTATAATTTTTTTTGTCAGATAAATAGTTTAAGAGATACATCGTAAAAACCATTTCAACCCAAGATGGCGGCCGTGGGACAAGGGTGGCGACCCCACAAACTTGGTTTTAGCTTTACACTGACCCCCCCTACACTTCTAAAAAATAAAATTGCGTCCTCTAAAAAACGCAACCCCAAATGTAACTTTTCAATGGACTATATTTGCATGCAGATTTAGATATGCACGTGGTTCCTATTTAGATAACTCTGGCATACGAGAATAACGTTGTGTCAAAATACTCAGACCTGCATATTGAGCCTATAGCCTACAAATAATAACAAAAGAAGTACGTCACGTCTTTAAGGGTAAGCAGAGGTGTATTCAAGGCATCCATTTCCACCCCATGATGTGTTAAGGGTCGAGCCTATCACAATATCGGGCACAAATTCCAAGCTCCGAGCAGAGAGTGATCAGCATGACCCAATATCAAATTCATATATTAAAATTCGGGATTTGAACCCGGAATCTTAGAATGGATTATCGCGCTCGCAATACACCTTCGAAGCCAGTATGCTACGTGGCAATTAACCTACGTGGTGTATGCGTGACGTACACACCACAGTAATAAGTATCAAAATCCTTACAATTTTTATATTTATTTTGCTTGTTGATACACATGCAATACTGTAAATATTGCAGAAGTAGCACTTCATATCAATGATGCATGCAGTTATAATGATAACATGATAATATATGGCTGTAGGAGGTAGGCAGTACAAGATAAGCTCGTGAAAATATCTGTGGAACAGTAGCAGAAAGCGATTTCTTTTTTAAAGGAAACTCAAAACAACATATAGGTATTAACATAATAATAATAATAATATCAGCCCTGTATTATATACTTGCCCACTGCTGAGCACGGGCCTCCTCTACTACTGAGAGGGATTAGGCCTTAGTCCACCACGCTGGCCTAGTTCGGATTGGTAGACTTCATACACCTTCGAAAATCCTATAGAGAACTTCTCAGTTGTGCAGGTTTCCTCACGATGTTTTCCTTCACCGTTAAAGCGAACGATAAATTCACAAAGAATACACACATGATTTTTTAGAAAAGTCAGAGGTGTGTGCCCTTGGGATTTGAACCTGCGGACATTCGTCTCGGCAGTCCGTTCTACACCCAACTAGGCTATCGCCGCTATCATAAATTAGGTATTAACATGCATAAATTCAATTCTAATAATAATAAAATTCTATATAAAGGGACGCCGGCATTAATCGGGTCATATGGACACTTTGCCACTCGTGTGGAACATTTTGTCAGAGTTAGGCCTCCTCGTTTGCTTCTGCCACAGATGCAAGGGTTTTATGGTGTTTACCGGGTCCCTTAAACACTATTAAAACTAGTAAATGCGATGCAATCAGTACACTTTCATACAAAATATGTTCAAATTGTAAAGAAACCACGCGTAGAAAATACGCTGTTTGCATCTGCCCGAAGATTCCTCCAATACATTTCATTTAATATTCCTTCAAATTGTCCCAGGTTTGTATTATTTTAACATAATTCTGTTTACGTACGTCGTTTCCCGCTTTGTATTCTATATTCAACCTCTGTTACTTCAATATTACGTAATCTGATAATACAATTCGGAAAAACATGAATTCATTGTTTTCTGTCACGTCTGGAGGTAAAAATGTAAATGTATACAGTGTTTGTATGAAATATGTTACAAATGGATGAATACCTCCTGTTTTCATACATAATCAAGTCAGGTTGCAAAATTGACTAGTAAGTTTATTTTATTGTGATAATTCTGACCAGAAACAGTAGTGACATCTTAGAACGTCGAGTTAAGGTGCATTTTGGTGTACTACACTTCCCTAACTCGTTGAAACATCACGTGTTTCACAAAGCCCACATTACACCCTTAAAATCAGAGCTACAATTCTGCTTAGCTCCAAAAACAAAGCCTACTGAGACGGACTCGTATAGAGAAAACCCATCATCTAATGACATGACGATTTAAAACTAACCGACGTTGCTTAATGTTTCCGAATCATGAGCATCAATTAATTTATTTGGGCCACAAGGAAATTACAGTAATAATAGAGGTCACAGAATATCTTTGAGCGATTAGGCAATTGAATGTAGGCATGAAGACAACTGCTTCCAGGATGTAAACATTTAGAAATAATCTAAATTGTTATGGTATTGAGTTTTGGAATTAACATTTTTGTAAGAAAGTGTTAATGAAAGTACTTACGAAGCTGTTAAAAACTTCAGTACGACGACAAATAAGGTTATTGGCTGCTCTCGTTAAGTTTTGATTCCGTATATTTACGAAAGATAAAATTAAATAAAATTAATTGTAACTTACTTTTAAACTTAGCAGCTCCAACAAGTTTTTTGGTTAATTTTACATCGGTGTTTGTTTACTCTAATACACCGAGCAATTGATTAAAACATAAGAGTTCATAAGTAAGACTGCAAATATTTAATCAAACAAAGTCGCATCGTATATTGTTTTTTTTAAAACTTAATAACCGAAATCTAAGCTACTCAATTTGTTAGATTATTCTATATTCGCACCCCAACCTGACATAATTTTGATTTTGTAAAAGCATTGTCCGAACAGCCCGAACGGAATTTTACTACGATCTATACACTGGTTACATATCTACGTTCAAAGTGCGTATCGAAGTCTCGAACATGATGCATCGTCGACAAACATTCTCCGATGTTTGCCCGTCGGTCAGTCACCGGGTCTGTATCGATAATTCCAACGCCACCACGCCGCCCATTATGATATTATTGTGATTTAATTAAGTTATTACATTTAATTAGATGGGCTCAGTGCGGTTGTACTTTTGTTTGTATGGTTTTACATGGGCCGGCAAACGAGTTACGTCACCTAATGTGATCATGCGCAGCTTTTGACCATCAACAGTACCAGAAGAGCTAAGGATGCGCTATCGGATATTTTATTAAGGTGCTCTCAACGGTGTGGAAATAGTATTTTTAGAAGCTATCGATCCATTCGAAATTTTATAATACATATAGAAAAAAAAGAAAAAAACCGTATCCCTCACGTGACCATGAAGGCTGCAAAGCCTTCAAAACGTCGGGAGACAAATATAATATAACGCGATGAAATTCGTAAAATGACTTTATTTCAAAAATATTAAACATAATATTTAGTTTTTCCAAATTTTTGTATAATGTGGATATTGTTTCTTTAATTTTATAACGAGAATGTCACTAAAATGTTGATTCTGTGTATCTCCTAAAGTACATATCATAATTCCCAACCAACACTTAGCTAGACAGTTAAGAAACATTTTAGTAGTTTAAAATTTTCCAAAAGACCAGCGTTATTTTCGAATGCTCAGAGGTGTTTGCTCGCGAGAGACCCTTGAAGGAAAGGAACAGGGTATAGAGAAAGTCTCTCATTGAGTTTTAATATTTGCCGTTACAGGAGCACAAGCGCAATGTAGTGCTCAAGTGTATGTACCGACAGTATGCAATCATTTTAACAATCCAGCCTTAAGACTAATAAGTTATTTAAATTTAACGTAAACTTCTAATGAGACTGACTGAGCATATGTCAAATAACACTGTTCTTATTGTCTCTATTAAGGGGCAGTGGCATTATTAGCGTATTCTTTTTTAAGTATAGGATAGTATTTTTGTATGTGTGATCGATAAGCTTTTTTATTTTACACAACCACCTGAAAAAATTAACATGTTAGTTTACATAAAACTGTTTTATTTCTTGTTCATTAAAAACATGCTTTTATATACCTCTGCATAATCTTACTAAACATAAACTCAAAGTCCGTCTCCTCGTCACCTCCATATCATTAATACTCAAAGATAAATTGACCTACAATGAAATAACAAGCGAAATCGTGTCACAAAATAGCCTATACCGACGGCGGCTGGCTCACGTGGATCAACACGATGCCGCGCCTTGTATGTGCGTACATATTATACGGCCTACTGTTATCAAAATTGCGTAATGTTGACACGGTGTTAGGCTATGATAAATATTTCATTAGTGTCACTGCACTGGATCTAGTTTTGATATTTGAGAGGCGTAGCGTTTGAATTTAGGAATGATTCAAAAATCGAACGCGGTTAGGTTAGGATGGGTTGCTTTTTCAATTTAATGTATGAGGGAAAATATGTTATATCTTTTATTTACTCTATTGATAAGAGTTATTTAGTATTTAATACTATAAATTAAATGAAAATTTTACCTTCAACTCGCTTCCTATAACATACTGGCTAAGCGCAAGGTAATGGGCGCATAGATTTTCCGAGGTCGGTTATTTCACTGCTAGCGTTTTAAATATCCACTTAATAATGTTTTTAATACTTAATGACTTATGCCATTCGAAAAACACCGACTCCAAAGAATAAATTATGTCCTACACCGTTTAAAATCAACCTCATCATGCGTCAATTGAGCTTTAAACAAAGAATATGCACATTCATGTGGGTGGAGGTTCGTTGTTGCTGCGATGGCGATTGGCGACCGATAGCCACTGATAACGAGGGTCGTCGTGTCACGCCGGCTAACGAACCCGGCCCTGCGGACCGTGCCCTGTAACTGTCAGTAAAGCTTGACGCACACTTGATGCACCGTGATAAGCTCGATGTAGAGCTTTTATCAATCCGCATAAACAGGAAATATTTTGGGTTGTACTTACAAAATAATTATCATTCCGGCCTGAAAAAATCAGGTTATATAGATTGGAAGAAGTTAACTGATGATAGCCAAGATCGACGTCTCATGCGTTCCGAAGCTGAAAATTGAGATTTGTCAAGCCATAAGACTGGGATCGAGTGTAATACGCTATAACCCTTTTATAAATTATAAATCTTCACAAACTTCTAAGATTGTGATATAATAGGTATGTAAGAAGTAAGACAGTAGCAATATACTAGGATTGAAGATTTCTTCAAACAGCAGACGTAGCAGGATGGCGACACGATAATTGACTCTATGTCGAGGGCCGAGAGAGTCGTCTCTGTTTGACAAATTTTATAGAAACCAGTATATTTCAATTGTTCACCTCCCGTCACCGTCCGTCTGCTCTTTGTTGTAACCTTTATAGAGTTACTCCTCTGTGCCTTACTGCAAAATGTATTAAAGCGATACCGCCATTTCATGCTACGCGATGTTTGTGTGCGGTTGGGTTTATACTCTATCTACGCTGTGTATTGATGCGCTTAATGGCCTTTCACTTGTGTCTTGTATTCTTGAGATCGCTCCATTTAGTTGTTATTGGCAGGTCTTTGAATTAAGAATTGAGATATTATTAAGCTTATATAGCAAGTAATATCAAGCAAAAAAAAAGGCTTTTATTTTTAAAAAAAGGTTTTTGCCAGCTTTTTAACGCGACAATATTGTGGAAATAATTTAGTAAGCTGTTTATTTTTAAAACACAGCCTAGTCTTCAAATCTTTTAAAGGTTAGACGACTTTTGCCTTCAATGGCTCGGCATTAAACAGTACAATAGTCGTAGGACGCAACCTCCTAGTAATATAATCATTTGAACTACACTGTACTATGATGTTAAAGGTCGCATTAAATTGGTAGATGCAGGCCGCTTCTAACAGCTAGGAGGCCTATATCCAGTAGTGGAGTTCCAAAGACTGAAGAAGAAGAATAAGTACTATCATAAGGTCCAGTAGCTCTTGGCACGGCAGTGAATAGAATCTATAACACACGTACACATTAATTTGACACTCATCCACGTCATCCAGTTACTCATATTTAAAACATTTGAATATATGAATTTGTGTGTTATTTCGTCACAAACTGTTTTGCCGGCGCGGTCATGGCTATCGGCGGTGCATTGTTTTACATGATGCGGATCGTTTTTGTTATGTATATTTGTATGAATACTTTTTGTGCGTTGTGTAATATTTTTTATCCAATAAAAAGGTGAAGGTTGACTCATCGCTGGCTGTTTGGTTGCTATTCCAAAACATTGTAATTAATTACAAATTCTTTCCTTAAATGCGTATGGTTAAATACCTTGGCCAAACCCCCTTCATCCTCATGGAATTCCTCTCCCAATGTAGGTAAAGTACCCACAATTGTTCAAATTGTATGAGTATAAGGGTGAATCATTAAGTAACCCGTAACCCACTCGATTTGTTCCCATCTTGCATAATGAAAAAGGCAATGTAACAACAACTACAAGCGTGTATTGTCCCCTCAACATGAACCGCAGAGGTTAACAAGGCATCGGCGAGCGATCAGGGGCGACGCGACTGATTGCGCTCGACGTAACAACTAACAATCTCAATTATTATAAATTGTACCGTTTTAACAGTCCGTCGACACGCTTCGAGATGTAAACAATGCCGCGGTCGCATACGATGAATAGCTTGCGATCCAGTGGAGATAGCATTGGTCTAGCTTCGTTGTTTTTTTAATGTTTTGGGTATAGAGATGTATGTACACCGTACTGATCAAATTCTTTAAAGCATCTAGAACTCTTGAAATATGGTAATAATATATAAAGATGTAAAACAATGGAATCAAAATTTTCAATACAAAGGGCTATGAGCCGATTATGGTCTCATGAAAAACTATCCTCTGTCAAATCTTTTTCTCGCAAACAGCTGTAGAATAGTCGTTCTCAATACGTTTGTAAGCAGAATTATACTTTAGGAATTCGGTAATAAACTCCGGATTGCGTAAAAGTTGTTTTAAGCATCACTTGTTCCTTTAAATGAATATTTTTCAATAGACCGCAAACTGCAGCCTGGTGCGACTGCGGAGTATTCGAGTTCACAATCGTTGCGTGATTGACAGACAGACTGGTTACTGATATTTAACTCGTAGAAGGTGTATCGGCCGTATAATGATGCTAAGAAAAATGAGGAACAATGCGATTCGGCCGTGAATATTGTCGAAGTATATCAAAGCAGAACGTTTAGTCGATTCGTCGTCGTCGTCATAGTGTAGTTTTAATGTGGCAAACATGTTATATTTTCTAAATTGGATGTTTGAAAGTAACATTGATACTTACATACTTATGTCTACCGCGTATGCTCAAGTCGTATCTCTTTTAGTTTGCACAAGTTGCAGCACTTTTTTTTGTATCACAAATTTTTATGAGTGTGTTTTTTTATGTATTGGACTCCGCAGTCAACAACAGGGGAAACCTGCGAATGACATACTGGAATCCTCCAGTTTAGAGACTGTAGGGGCCTGGAGGAAAGTTGGAAGGAGATGTCTGGGGAAGCGAAGTGTGGGGGAAGGAAAAGGAATCCTCTTAGGATGGGCAGAAGGCAGAAAGTCCAAGAAATGTTCACATATAAACACTCGTAGGCATCGATGTGTATTGACAACCATGAGGTAAACACACTGGACTGTGTGCCTAGGCCAGGGCAAATTTCCACCGTGCATGGGCATGCGTTTGAAGACTGAGCGCACAAGAATTGCCTCAGGAGTTTTTATGAGACTCGAGTGTAACAGTATTGGACCGATTTCAGGACATTTTTTAAACCAGAAAACTCATAGTCTGATGTATGGATTGTATTTAAAACTTTCTTATTACAACACAAACATATGTGAAATCATGGCTGCCCCTTGCAACAAGTACTGTTAAAATCCGATATATACACTAGTTAACCGTTTCAAAATAAAATTTCTTACGTAATTTGGTATATTTTTAAAAATTTCACAGCCGAATTCGGTTCGTGTTATTTTTAGCCACTGTTACGTGCAATAATCGGTTTTTATATTAACCAATACACTGGATTCTTTGGAGTGGTTTTATTGAACGAAATATTTAAACAAGGGCATATTTTGTCGTTCAAAATACTTTTACAAATGAAAGTATCGCAAGTAATTGTAAAAGTTTGCGGGCTTACGTGTTCTGGTCCAATATGCGGGTGGTGAAGGGAGAATTAAGTAGAAGCACTAGATTTTTTGGCCACCACCACCTTTTCTTGTATTGGCCATTATTATTTTCTTGTATCGGTACCATTCTTCTTGTATTGACGCCTTTATGGATGCTGTAAATAATAACTTGAAAAGATGTGACCTAATTGAAAATTAGTTAATCTACACTACAAAAAAACGTAAGCGACGGACAGTCACTATATTCACCTACTTTAAATTCATTGAGAATATGAAGTGTTCTCGTAAAGATCGGGCGCGCAAGGTCAATTTTTAAACATATTTTATTGTTTCCTGCCTACAGGGAAAGAATTTTATGTGTCCACAATTTGTTATTCACGCGTCGTCTTGATTTGGATATGTCGAAATAAATCGTTTAGTATTGCCTTATATGGAGACAACGTGCTTTGGGTCTGGTTAGGAAGAACGAAATCGTTAAACAAGGACACATTTTGTCGTTGAAAATACTTCGTACATGTGAAAGTATCGAAGTAAAAAGTTTGCCGGCTTTGATTGCTGGATCGGCCATACAAGATTTTTGGTTGGAAAGCACGTTGCATGGTTTTGTGTCCTAGACATAATACAAGCCGGTTAAATTGAGTTTTGTGTGAATAATCTAGTTTATTATATTTATTATATGATTGTTAGGGCATACCAGTCTTTGTGTATAAAATTCTTTTTCGCGGGCAAAAAACGCGTTTTTGCATACTTAGGGAGTGAGTGGAACGGTTATGTTTGTTTCACCGGTCTTGAGGGTCTGTATCGATACTCGGGGATATAGCATCATCTGAGCGAGCAATAGACCGAGTCCGTAACCACTGTATACCCTACACCGGCATACCAACCAATACCCGCGGAGGCCTACGGCGCATACGGGGCGACCCCGGGGAAATACACAAACCTGCATGTTCAGTTGTTACGTAAGCATACAAACGGACTAGTGTCATTGCACTATATATAATTGAAGCATCAAACGCATTCCGCGTTGCATAGTTAGTGTCGGTGATAAATTTAGTACTGTAGGCGTTTTGTTTACGTGCGCGGGCGACGGATACAAATATGTTCATTTGGGCTTACATGTCTACAGAAGCTGATCACAGCTTTGTCGTGAAAATATAGTTTAGAAAAAAAACTGATCAAGTTACTTTGACGGTTGAAGATATCTTGAACGTGGCCTTGATGGCAATTAAATCTCTTTAATAAAATTATTGGTATAGCCGAAAATCGGAAAGTAGATGAGAAGGGTTTGTTTATATCCAGCAATGTGATATTAAATAGGATAAGAAAGAAAGTAAATGAGTAAGTAATTAATTCTACCTTCTCATTAGGTGTTTTAAAAACGTTTACCATGATGGTTTTTGATTGATCAAACTAGTACAAAAAGATCTAACTTTGAACTTAATAAAATTCATTTTTTAGAAATCAGTGACGGATTTTGTGAGGCCAGGGGTATAAAATCGCTATCATAAACTAGGGGGTCATGCGCAGTGATGGACGCTTTAAACTTAGCGAAACATAAAAAACCAATTTTATAGCTGTGACACATATCTAATTTTGGATTTGAGTCATTTGTAACCAATCTATTAACATTTTACATTCTCGGTACATCGTTTATCAGTTATCTTTGGTTTGTGTACGTTTAAATTACATAAAACATTGTATAAGTTATTTTGTTTCGTCGAATTCTACTCCCAGACATATTACATATCCAAATACATTCGGATGTATCATAAATTGCGAAAACTGAATACGGCTTAGTATTTTTATCAAAGTAATCATAGTTACTAGACACATCTTTGTTGACGCATTGTATCGACGATTAGAAGAAACGATGTTAGCAGACAATTGTTAAGTTTTCTCATATCTATTGTCGGTTGTATTAACCGAGCTGTCGGTATGTAATTGCACAATTATCGAATGTATCTTGTTTGTTATCTTATCGCGCAGTCGAGCCTACCTCCTGCCGTACGGCGTTGAGAAACACAATTTTCTCTACATTACAATCATATTTATTGATACATCACATCATGTGACTAAAACAAATTTATTTAACATTTTAAACTCTGTCGCTGAAAACATATTTTTGATTAAACTTTTCCTCCTGATTATAATTGATGTCTACACGTTTCTATAGTTTCTTTTTCTGACCAGTTGTTATTCTATTTTCAAATTCCAAAGTTACATAATACAAATCCAAGTCAAATAAATAATTCATAATTGAGCAGACGCCGTGTGAGTTAAATTCGCCTCTGTTTTTATCAAACTCACTTAACATCTAGACTCTAACTGCCTCAACTTTAATAACGAAGGGAAGTCATATTTACGTATTCGTCAAAGCGTATCATTTTACGAGCGTACACATTATGGGCTGTTAAATTGAAGATTGCGATCTCGGCTGCCGGCGAGGCGGCCGTGAGACGCTGGTCCATGACTCATGGTGTACAAGTACGCTTCCTTAGTTGCATAATCCGCGTCACATGATAGTGTTGAAGCATTGCAAATCTTTGTATTATACTAATTTTTTTTTATAACAAGACGAGCCTCCTCTTCTTCTTCTGAATTACAAAGTATTCTTTGGTATTCCACTGCGCTCGTCATCCATGAGATGTTAAGTCTGGTTATGTGCAGTAGTTACACTGTCTACAATGTCTTTTTAACTGGGACATAACAGTGACTACACAGTGACTCTCACATATATAATGGTTGATAGATAAATGGCGGTTTTTATTACCTACTACGAATGAGATTAGCTTCTCGGTCAGTGAATACTTTTGCTTATGAACGTTAACTAATTTAGTTTTTATTACTTGACAGCAGTCTGAATGCAATTAACACAACAGATACTAATTATTAAATCATATTGACCTTTATTAAGACAGCCGTGATATCTCCGTCATATTCATTGTGAATAATTCAGCTCTACCTATCGAAATCAAGATTTGCATAAATTAAAAATATAGATATCTCAGTTCTGAAAAGCAAGTGACTAGACAGTTGTTATTATTTTTTGTATCTACATTACAGATGAGCTTCATTCGCTAGTCAGATGCAGACCGATGAGGCTCTTAATATCTCCCACTTATTTCAGATCACATAGAACTAATCAGGAATATAATAGTTGTAAACACTGTAAAATCAATTTCATGAACCTCCAAACAGACTACAAAAATAAACACGTTAAAGTTTATTATTCGTTTGTCTGCAGGCATGAAAATGACTATGTCCACGGCACCAACGATGAGCGCTCGCGTTCACAGGAAGGTTATGCGTGCGCCGCATAAACGCGCACACCCGGGCAAAACGCAGTTCCCGGGCAAAATGGCGCATCATCCGGGGAAACTGGCGCACTTGGGCAAATTTGGCAAGTTGGCCCATTATGCGCACACGCACTCGCTGCGGCCGCCGGAGCCGTGCGAGAACAGTAACGACAGCGGCCTCGGTCCCGACGCTGTCCACAGGTAAACATGTGATGTACTAACGCTTTGTACGGACCCGTTTGAGATCACTCCAGGGCTTGGTAATGAGTTTATGTTATTAAGGTCAGGAAAAGGATTTTCACATCCTTTAAGTTCATATCACTGATTGTTTTGCTGTATCACTTCTAGGAATTGTACCTATATGTAGTCAAAAAATTAATTATTTTTTATTACTTTGAAATATAGCTTTACACTTTTAAAAACATTTACTACAGATGACCTATATTTCGATGGAATTAAAAATATTTGTTAATTAAAATTTCCTGTAAAGTAAAATGCTTTGTTGAATTCCAAGAAATCTACATTAAATATTGAGACAAGTGGAACTAATAATTAATATTCTTAAACATAAAGTTTATTGCTCACTGTATAAACTTTACGGACAATTTTAGTATCTACATTTGTAATTATATGACACCAATAACTGCTTATATTATCGTCATGAGACGTCATAAATTATGCATACAATATCTATCCCATACTAGGGTCCAAGAATATACAACAGTATTAATCCACCACAAATAGTATAGATTAAAAAAAACGCATGAAAAGGAAAAACGTCATAACACGTCTGCGAAAAAAATGATCTCAAACGGGTATTGCACCTAGAAAGCTTCTGCACACGCATATTTAACCTACGCATATCGTGTCAAATATTGGTTGGCAGGCAATGATATTCAAAAATTAAAGATATGCCATCAGCACACACAATCTTAAGAGTCAAAATTATAACAATTGGGACTTTTTCATTTACTTTTAAATTGTATGTGCATAAATATATTTCGATGGTTGAAAGGCTAAGAATAAAGCGACATTTACTGAGACATTAAGTTTCATACATATTTAAAATCAGCACTTTTTTCTATGTTTTTTTAAACTAGTTTATTTTATTTCTTTAAAAAGTCGCTTAAGTTAATTAGATTTTTAGCCGTCGATGTATTTCTTACAAATTAAAGTGGTATGCGTATAGAACACCTTTTCACTTGATTTGTGAACGTACGGCATATTTATAATTTTTTGTAATATTATTGGTTGACCTACACGTCATATGACGTCCACGTAACTGCCAACTCGTGCTAGACACTTGAACATAAGTATAACAGCATCATTGCACGGGTGAATAACATTTTTTGTTTGTACTTCGTCTCATAACAAATCAATTAGGACGCGCCGGTACGTAAGTTTACCTTATGAGTAATCGTAGATCGGCTTAATCTATTATGGTTGATCCATGGACACCGTCCGGTTTGCATGGATCAAGATTTTGTTAAACTATTTGTGTTGTTTTGTGGTATTTTTTAAAAGCTCATAAGATATTTCTGTATTTAATCGCTTGGTTTTTGTTAAATTCTTTGCATAGGCATTGAATTAAATTTTAATAGATTATTTTTTTCAATAAATATAAATAAACATTCATAAGCCTAAAACAACACAGCTATAGCCCCTAGTATGCATAAAGGTCAAACGACTTTTAAACTAAACTGTTTCCTTTACATGTAATAAAAATACCTATTTCACTCACTACAATTTGTAAAATTAAATACTTCACTCGGCATGCTGTAATTAACAGATCATTTTTAACAATGCTCGAAGTTAATGGACAATTATTTCGTAAAGACTTCATTTTAGCATGATGTAGCATATATTATGGTAAGAAATTAAATTAACAATTTAAAACTTGGTATATTAATTGAAAAGATACAGTCTAAAACAATTATTGTTTTAACACTATGTCAAATTTCAACCTGAATGCAATACCAACAACTGGACAAACTATCTGTTTAAATGAACGATGCGCAAGCGCATACAAAATAACCAACCTGAAAAATAGTTTGCATAAAATGTAAATTGCAAGCCAGTGCCTTCCGCGAATACCTGACACATCGAGTGTATTTCGCAGCTTCCCGCGACCTTCGTTCTAGATAAGGCGTCCGCACACGCCTTATCAATCTCAGCAGACGTTATCTAGATATTATCTAGGCTAATTATGTACGCGAACCGCTTATAGCGCTCAATGAAAACGTAACTTTATGGCGGTTTATTTTATAGTAAGTGAGAATATATTAGATTATGGGTTCATATTGTAAATCATTTTGATTGTTTGGGAGCTTAGCCACTATCGTTTGCTAACTTTTGCTCGCAGTTACGTTCGCGTGGAAGTATTTTTGCGGAATAAAGTTCACAAATCTATTGAAATTAACGAAATATTTTTACCTACGCGGTGACTTGTTGAGGAAATAAAGCACTGGAATAGTTAAGGGTTAAGTCGGTAATGTCATTAAAACTGCGCAATACCCGTATTTTTAGAGGCTATACGAAATTTATAATACACATAAAAATATAATTATTATGCAATATGTAATCTATACTTTGGTTATTAATGTTTTTTTATGGTGTATTTATTGTGAATTTCATAACGAATATGTTTCTAAAATCGATACCGCGCATCTTATTTTAAAGTCCACAAAATTTCTTCTTCTCTTATTCTTAAAATCTTATTTTAAAATCAACACTATTAGACAATTTAATGAGGAATATTTTGGTCTAAAATGTTCAAGATCCAAAATTGATTTTATTGTTGAGGTATTTATTGTTCGTATATCTTTACTAATTCCCTTCCGAACTCGCGCGCGGTTCAGTATGGAACGTTTTGCTCAAGGTCGTTTGCTAAAGGAGAAACATTAACGTAGATAGTAACACTTCCAAATATAAATGCGCATAAAATGTATACAATATTGTTAAAACTATAGGCTTGCAAAAATTATACACAGTATGATGTGCAGCGTAAACACGATATATTTACTCCATCCGTAAACATTGCTGTGTGCTGTGAAATATTGCAACGGACTGTGAGATATAATTAATGGATATTGCATAATAAATGATCAAGTTCGGGGGATAAAGTTTTTGGGATATTTTTTCTTGGCAGCAAAGGCTATATTAATTTAAGATGTATGTAGTTGAAATAGAACATAGATTCGCATGACCTTAGACAATATATAAAGGATGCTGCTCGTATGATCCTTTCCGTCACACTATAAGACCAAATTTATAAAAACTGTTGTAGTGTAATACGGAAGAGTGTTTAAGATCTATCCATGTTTATGTACAAAACGACACAAAAGACTATAATATATTTACTGCAGTTTCTATGTAATAGTTATATTGAAAGGGTCAGATATAATTGTTGTAGTTTCTTTGTAGTAGTTATATTGAGTGTCAGAATTATTTGGTCGCGGATATGACCGCGTTGCGTGTCATTTCCAGATGGTCTAGTAGCGAGAGCATCTATTGATAATCAGCAGAGCAATTACAACAATACTATAACACAATTGAAATATAAAATGACAGGCTAAAATACACAAAAATAAATAGCTTTTTTTCAACCTACTCTTTGCCGCTTAAATTTAAAGTTCGTCTAAAAATCGTTGATAAAAGTGTTACATTAAATATTTTTATTTTTCTTTATTAGAGTATTCAGTCTATCATAAGGAACGTCACATCACGTATACCAGTACAAGATAACAAGTGAGATCGGATATGTAACGTATCGATTGACGTAAACGTTATGCTGAGTAGACGTTTTGCATCGCGGACGTAAACAAAACGTATACCTATTGGTCAAAGGCCAACGTAGTGAGTAGCGATTCGTCACGAATTGCTCTCTTATTGACCAATGGATATTCATCCGAATCTGCTCACGCGTTATTATTGTAAGGTACTTTTTTGTTGTTGATAGATAATTTCATCCATGAAGACGCGCCACACAACTTTCCCTAATCGATTACAGTGTGCGTGAGCAGTACAATACCGAATATGAGTTATATAAAAAATTAGAATCGCCAAATTTTTCTGCGCCATTAGATCTAGGTTTTGTAGGTCTACGACAATTTTAATATCATTAGACTATATTTATTTATTTATTAGCACTGCCACATTGTACATATAATAACAGTTACACATAGTTACATTAGTTTTAAACAATAATTATAGTCACTGATATGTACAACAAGTACGGCGTACATAACATTCGCCACAGCACTCAGCGAGTAGCATATTTTTATAAAACTATATCTTTATAAAACAAAAAGATTAATTATTATGAATTTTCATATTAAAATTAAAACTTTAAATCACTCTACTCAAAAATTTACTGATTGTCTCTTAGATATGATTGCCTTTCAAGGTTCGATATGCACACTACAATATATTTTCAGAGAAGGTTCTTGGATCAGTCCCCTTACCCCGCAACACCCCTGATCAAAAAGTAGTGGAGTGCGTCTTTATGGATGTAATGATCTATAAAGAACTAACTGACGATTTAAAAAAAAATCTATTGGCTTTATTCAATCCAACGCGGAAGTGGACCAGTCAGAATAAAGTTTTCTTGACATACTTACTATTGATTCATTTTGATTGATTTATTTTCGGGATCGAATCAAGTATTAAGATTGTGACCGTTTATCGAATGAGCAAAGATTTCTATACCGATTTACACAATCGAATTATAAAAAATATTTTAGAGGCAATTGAGTGTAGTAGATATCATATATCTATGTGCTTTGATGTTCCTTACTTACGATAAACTGAACCTTCTGATAAATGTAATAAAGTACAAAACTATTTTATATAGCGCTTAAGGCCAATAATTAAAAATAAAAAAAAATATGGTTACTTTGAATATTTAAAAAACATTGAGAGCGTTGTAATTATAAAATAAAAGGATTGAACTGTTGAATCTAGTAAAATGTAATATTTTGTATACAGATATGTTACGGTTGTATTAATAATCTATTGAATCTCGCAAATCGTTTTTGAACTCCGTTTTCTTGCCTAATTTGCTGAATATAACGTGCTTATTTTTATACTTGTGTTTAAATAGATAATTTTTTTGTTTGCATTAGAGATTTGTAAAATACGTATATTCGCATTTACAGATGTTATTTGCTTGGTAACCGATCGTGTAAACTCGCCGAATAAGACCAGACGCACATTCAAAAAATTGTAGAAAAATTCTGACGGCGAAGAAAAAAGCTCTGCACTCGCAGATGATCTGTTATTCAGGGTTTAGTCTACAGTATTTACTACAATATTAATAATAGTTAATCATCAAATTCTGTAACACAAACATAAATGTAAACACAAAAACTTGTTAAAAATTAACGCAAATTATAAAAAAATATTATTCAGCAGATCAGTAAACACATAAAAAAATTACGTGAGGTATTTTTATCTGTAATAAAATTTAAAGCAATATATAAAAATTCAACATCCAATTTCAAAAT